>NW_024112169.1:0-33290 GCF_003073215.2 Triticum urartu | reverse complement strand
AAGGAGAGAGCATCCAGGTCCGCTATTGGTTATTGACCGGAGACGTGTCTCGGTCATGTCTACATTGTTCTCGAACCCGTAGGGTCCGCACGCTTAAGGTTCGATGACAGTTATATTATGAGTTTATACATTTTGATGTACCGAAGGTTGTTCGGAGTCCCGGATGTGATCACGGACATGACGAGGAGTCTCGAAATGGTCGAGACGTAAAGATTGATATATTGGAAGCCTATGTTTGGATATCGGAAGTGTTCCGGGTGAAATCGGGATTTTACCGGAGTACCGGGAGGTTACCGGAACCCCCCGGGAGCTATATGGGCCTTAGTGGGCCTTAGTGGAAAAGAGAAGGGGCTGCCCTAGTGGGCTGCGCTCCCCCCTTCCCCTAGTCCTATTAGGACTAGGAGAGGTGGCCGGCCCCCTCTCTCCTTTCCCCTCCGAGGAATCCTAGTTGGACTAGGATTGGGGGGGGGGAATCCTACTCCAGAGGGAGTAGGACTCTCCTGCGCCCTCCTCCTTGGCCGGCCAGCCTCCCCCCTCTACTCCTTTATATACGGAGGCAGGGGGCACCTCTAGACACACAAGTTGATCCACGTGATCTATTCCTTAGCCGTGTGCGGTGCCCCCTGCCACCATATACCTCGATAATACTGTAGCGGAGTTTAGGCGAAGCCCTGCTGCTGTAGTTCATCAAGATCGTCACCACGCCGTCGTGCTGACGGAACTCTTCCCCGACACTTTGCTGGATCGGAGTCCGGGGATCGTCATCGAGCTGAACGTGTGCTCGAACTCGGAGGTGCCGTAGTTTCGGTGCTTGATCGGTTGGATCGTGAAGACGTACGACTACTTCCTCTACGTCGTGTCAGCGCTTCCGCAGTCGGTCTGCGTTGGGTACGTAGACAACACTCTCCCCTCTCGTTGCTATGCATCACATGATCTTGCGTGTGCGTAGGAATTTTTTGAAATTACTACGAAACCCAACAGTGGCATCCGAGCCTAGGTTATTTATGTTGATGTTATATGCACGAGTAGAACACAAGTGAGTTGTGGACGATACAAGTCATACTGCCTACCAGCATGTCATACTTTGGTTCGGCGGTATTGTTGGACGAGACGACCCGGACCAACCTTACGCGTACGCTTACGCGAGACCGGTTCCCTCGACGTGCTTTGCACATAGATGGCTTGCGGGCGACTGTCTCTCCAACTTTAGTTGAACCGTATGGCTACGCCCGGTCCTTGCGAAGGTTAAAACGGAGTCTATTTGACAAACTATCGTTGTGGTTTTGATGCGTAGGTGAGATTGGTTCTTGCTTAAGCCCGTAGCAGCCACGTAAAACTTGCAACAACAAAGTAGAGGACGTCTAACTTGTTTTTGCAGGGCATGTTGTGATGTGATATGGTCAAGACATGATGCTGAATTTTATTGTATGAGATGATCATGTTTTGTAACCGAGTTATCGGCAACTGGCAGGAGCCATATGGTTGTCGCTTTATTGTATGCAATGCAATCGCGATGTAATGCTTTACTTTATTACTAACGGTAGTAATAGTCGTGGAAGCATAAGATTGGCGAGACGACAACGATGCTACGATGGAGATCAAGGTGTCGCGCCGGTGACGATGGTGATCATGACGGTGCTTCGGAGATGGAGATCACAAGCACAAGATGATGATTGGCCATATCATATCACTTATATTGATTGCATGTGATGTTTATCTTTTTATGCATCTTATCTTGCTTTGATTGACGGTAGCATTATAAGATGATCTCTCACTAAATTATCAAGAAGTGTTCTCCCTGAGTATGCACCGTTGCGAAAGTTCTTCGTGCTGAGACACCACGTGATGATCGGGTGTGATAGGCTCTACGTTCAAATACAACGGGTGCAAAACAGTTGCACACGCGGAATACTCAGGTTACTTGACGAGCCTAGCATATAACAGATATGGCCTCGGAACACGAGACCGAAAGGTCGAGCGTGAATCATATAGTAGATATGATCAACATAGTGATGTTCACCATTGAAACTACTCCATCTCACGTGATGATCGGACGATGGTTTAGTTGATTTGGATCACGTGATCACTTAGAGGATTAGAGGGATGTCTATCTAAGTGGGAGTTCTTAGTAATATGATTAATTGAACTTAAATTTATCATGAACTTAGTACCTGATAGTATTGCTTGTTTATGTTGATTGTAGATAGATGGCTCGTGCTGTTGTTCCGTTGAATTTTAATGCGTTCCTTGAGAAAGCAAAGTTGAAAGATGATGGTAGCAATTACACGGACTGGGTCCGTAACTTGAGGATTATCCTCATTGCTGCACAGAAGAATTACGTCCTGGAAGCACCGCTGGGTGCCAGGCCTGCTGCTGGAGCAACACCAGATGTTATGAACGTCTGGCAGAGCAAAGCTGATGACTACTCGATAGTTCAGTGTGCCATGCTTTACGGCTTAGAATCGGGACTTCAACGACGTTTTGAACGTCATGGAGCATATGAGATGTTCCAGGAGTTGAAGTTAATATTTCAAGCAAATGCCCGGATTGAGAGATATGAAGTCTCCAATAAGTTCTATAGCTGCAAGATGGAGGAGAACAGTTCTGTCAGTGAGCATATACTCAAAATGTCTGGGTATAATAATCACTTGATTCAATTGGGAGTTAATCTTCCAGATGATTGCGTCATTGACAGAATTCTCCAATCACTGCCACCAAGCTACAAGAGCTTCGTGATGAACTATAATATGCAAGGGATGAACAAGACTATTCCCGAGCTCTTCGCAATGCTGAAAGCTGCGGAGGTAGAAATCAAGAAGGAGCATCAAGTGTTGATGGTTAACAAAACCACTAGTTTCAAGAAAAAGGGCAAAGGGAAGAAGAAGGGGAACTTCAAGAAAGAACAGCAAGCAAGTTGCTGCTTCAAGAGAAGAAACCCAAATCTGGACCTAAGCCTGAAACTGAGTGCTTCTATTGCAAGCAGACTGGTCACTGGAAGCGGAACTGCCCAAGTATTTGGCGGATAAGAAGGATGGCAAGGTGAACAAAGGTATATGTGATATACATGTTATTGATGTGTACCTTACTAATGCTCGCAGTAGCACCTGGGTATTTGATACTGGTTCTGTTGCTAATATTTGCAACTCGAAACAGGGACTACGGATTAAGCGAAGATTGGCTAAGGACGAGGTGACGATGCGCGTGGGAAATGGTTCCAAAGTCGATGTGATCGCGGTCGGCACGCTACCTCTACATCTACCTTCGGGATTAGTATTAGACCTAAATAATTGTTATTTGGTGCCAGCGTTGAGCATGAACATTATATCTGGATCTTGTTTGATGCGAGACGGTTATTCATTTAAATCAGAGAATAATGTTGTTCTATTTATATGAGTAATATCTTTTATGGTCATGCACCCTTGAAGAGTGGTCTATTCTTATTGAATCTCGATAGTAGTGATACACATATTCATAATGTTGAAGCCAAAAGATGCAGAGTTGATAATGATGGTGCAACTTATTTGTGGCACTGCCGTTTAGGTCATATCGGTGTAAAGCGCATGAAGAAACTCCATACTGATGGACTTTTGGAACCACTTGATTATGAATCACTTGGTACTTGCGAACCGTGCCTCATGGGCAAGATGACTAAAACGTTCTCCGGTACTATGGAGAGAGCAACAGATTTGTTGGAAATAATACATACAGATGTATGTGGTCCGATGAATGTTGAGGCTCGTGGCGGATATCGTTATTTTCTCACCTTCACAGATGATTTAAGCAGATATGGGTATATCTACTTAATGAAACATAAGTCTGAAACATTTGAAAAGTTCAAAGAATTTCAGAGTGAAGTTGAAAATCATCGTAACAAGAAAATAAAATTTCTACGATCTGATCGTGGAGGAGAATATTTGAGTTACGAGTTTGGTGTACATTTGAAAAATTGTGGAATAGTTTCGCAACTCACGCCACCCGGAACACCACAGCGTAATGGTGTGTCCGAACGTCGTAATCGTACTTTACTAGATATGGTGCGATCTATGATGTCTCTTACTGATTTACCGCTATCGTTTTGGGGATACGCTCTAGAGACGGCCGCATTCACGTTAAATAGGGCACCATCAAAATCCGTTGAGACGACGCCTTATGAACTGTGGTTTGGCAAGAAACCAAAGTTGTCGTTTCTGAAAGTTTGGGGCTGCGATGCTTATGTGAAAAAGCTTCAACCTGATAAGCTCGAACCCAAATCGGAGAAATGTGTCTTCATAGGATATCCAAAGGAAACTATTGGATACACCTTCTATCACAGATCCGAAGGCAAGACTTTTTGTTGCTAAATTCGGAAACTTTCTTGGAGAAGGAGTTTCTCTCGAAAGAAGTGAGTGGGAGGAAAGTAGAACTTGACGAGGTAACTGTACCTGCTCCCTTATTGGAAAGTAGTACATCACAGAAAACTTTTTCTGTGACACCTACACCAGTTAGTGAGGAAGCTAATGATGATGATCATGAAACTTCAGAACAAGATACTACTGAACCTCGTAGATCAACCAGAGTAAGATCCGCACCAGAGTGGTACGGTAATCCAGTTCTGGAAGTCATGCTACTAGATCATGATGAACCTACGAACTATGAAGAAGCGATGGTGAGCCCAGATTCCGCAAAGTGGCTTGAAGCCATGAAATCTGAGATGGGATCCATGTATGAGAACAAAGTATGGACTTTGGTTGACTTGCCCGATGATCGGCAAGCAATTGAGAATAAATGGATCTTCAAGAAGAAGACTGACGCTCGGTAATGTTACTGTCTACAAAGCTCGACTTGTCGCGAAAGGTTTTCGACAAGTTCAAGGGGTTGACTACGATGAGACTTTCTCACCCGTAGCGATGCTTAAGTCTGTCCGAATCATGTTAGCGATTGCCGCATTTTATGATTATGAAATTTGGCAGATGGATGTCAAAACTGCATTCCTGAATGGATTTCTGGAAGAAGAGTTGTATATGATGCAACCGGAAGGTTTTGTCGATCCAAAGGGAGCTAACAAAGTGTGCAAGCTCCAGCGATCCATTTATGGACTGGTGCAAGCTCTCAGGAGTTGGAATAAACGCTTTGATAGTGTGATCAAAGCATTTGGTTTTATACAGACTTTTGGAGAAGCCTGTATTTACAAGAAAGTGAGTGGGAGCTCTGTAGCATTTCTGATATTATATGTGGATGACATATTACTAATTGGAAATGATATAGAATTTCTGGATAGCATAAAGGGATACTTGAATAAGAGTTTTTCAATGAAAGACCTCGGTGAAGCTGCTTACATATTAGGCATTAAGATCTATAGAGATAGATCAAGACGCTTAATTGGACTTTCACAAAGCACATACCTTGACAAATTTTGAAGAAGTTCAAAATGGATCAAGCAAAGAAAGGGTTCTTGCCTGTGTTACAAGGTGTGAGATTGAGTAAGACTCAATGCCCGACCACTGCAGAAGATAGAGAGAAAATGAAAGATGTTCCCTAGGCTTCAGCCATAGGCTCTATCATGTATGCAATGCTGTGTACCAGACCTGATGTGTGCCTTGCTATAAGTATAGCAGGGAGGGACCAAAGTAATCCAGGAGTGGATCACTGGACAGCGGTCAAGAACATCCTGAAATACCTGAAAAGGACTAAGGATATGTTTCTCGTATATGGAGGTGACAAAGAGCTCATCGTAAACGGTTACGTTGATGCAAGCTTTGACACTGATCCGGACGATTCTAAATCGCAAACCGGATACGTGTTTACATTAAACGGTGGAGCTGTCAGTTGGTGCAGTTCTAAACAAAGCGTCGTAGGGATCTACATGTGAAGCGGAGTACATAGCTGCTTCGGAAGCAGCAAATGAAGGAGTCTGGATGAAGGAGTTCATATCCGATCTAGGTGTCATACCTAGTGCATCGGGTCCAATGAAAATCTTTTGTGACAATACTGGTGCAATTGCCTTGGCAAAGGAATCCAGATTTCACAAGAGAACCAAGCACATCAAGAGACGCTTCAATTCCATCCGGGATCTAGTCCAGGTGGGAGACATAGAGATTTGCAAGATACATACGGATCTGAATGTTGCAGACCCGTTGACTAAGCCTCTTCACGAGCAAAACATGATCAGCACCAAGGCTCCATGGGTGTTAGAATCATTACTGTGTAATCTAGATTATTGACTCTAGTGCAAGTGGGAGACTGAAGGAAATATGCCCTAGAGGCAATAATAAAGTTATTATTTATTTCCTTATATCATGATAAATGTTTATTATTCATGCTAGAATTGTATTAACCGGAAACATAATACATGTGTGAATACATAGACAAACAGAGTGTCACTAGTATGCCTCTACTAGACTAGCTCGTTAATCAAAGATGTTATGTTTCCTAACCATGAACAATGAGTTGTTATTTGATTAACGAGGTCACATCATTAGTTGAATGATCTGATTGACATGCATTCCATTAGCTTAGCACCCGATCGTTTAGTATGTTGCTATTGCTTTCTTCATGACTTATACATGTTCCTATAACTATGAGATTATGCAACTCCCGTTTACCGGAGGAACACTTTGGGTACTACCAAACGTCACAACGTAACTAGGTGATTATAAAGGAGTACTACAGGTGTCTCCAAAGGTACATGTTGGGTTGGCGTATTTCGAGATTAGGTTTTGTCACTCCGATTGTCGGAGAGGTATCTCTGGGCCCTCTCGGTAATGCACATCACATAAGCCTTGCAAGCATTACAACTAATGTTAGTTGTGAGATGATGTATTACGGAACAAGTAAAGAGACTTGCCGGTAACGAGATTGAACTAGGTATTGGATACCGACGATCGAATCTCGGGCAAGTAACATACCGATGACAAAGGGAACAACGTATGTTGTTATGCGGTCTGACCGATAAAGATCTTCGTAGAATATGTAGGAGCCAATATGGGCATCCAGGTCCCGCTATTGGTTATTGACCGGAGACGTGTCTCGGTCATGTCTACATTGTTCTCGAACCCGTAGGGTCCGCACGCTTAAGGTTACGATGACAGTTATATTATGAGTTTTACATTTTGATGTACCGAAGGTTGTTCGGAGTCCCGGATGTGATCATGGACATGACGAGGAGTCTCGAAATGGTCGAGACGTAAAGATTGATATATTGGAAGCCTATGTTTGGATATCGGAAGTGTTCCGGGTGAAATTGGGATTTTACCGGAGTACCGGGAGGTTACCGGAACCCCCCGGGAGCCATATGGGCCTTAATGGGCTTTAGTGGAAAGGAGAAAGGGGAAGCCCAAGGTGGCTGCGCACTTCCCCCCTCCCCTAGTCCTATTAGGACTAGGAGAAGGTGGCCGGCCCCCCTCTCCCTCTTTCCCCCTCGGGGAATCCTAGTCCAACTAGGATTGGGGGGAGTCCTACTCCCGGAAGGAGTAGGACTCCTCCTGCGCCCTCCTCCTGGCCGGCGCCCCCCTCCCCCTTGGCTCCTTTATATACTGAGGCAGAGGCACCCCAGAAACACACAAGTTGATCCACGTGATTTATTCCTTAGCCGTGTGCGGTGCCCCCTGCCACCATAGTCCTTGATAATACTGTAGCGGAGTTTAGGCGAAGCCCTGCTGCTGTAGTGCATCAAGATCGTCACCACGCCGTCGTGCTGACGGAACTCTTCCCCGACACTTTGCTGGATCGGAGTCCGGGGATCGTCATCGAGCTGAACGTGTGCTCGAACTCGGAGGTGTCGTAGTTTCGGTGCTTGATCGGTTGGATCGTGAAGACGTACGACTACTTCCTCTATGTTGTGTCATCGCTTCCGCAGTCGGTCTGCATTGGGTACGTAGACAATACTCTCCCCTCTCATTGCTATGCATCACATGATCTTGCGTGTGCGTAGGAAATTTTTTAAATTACTATCGAAACCCAACAGTGGCATCCGAGCCTAGGTTATTTATGTTGATGTTATATGCACGAGTAGAACACAAGTGAGTTGTGGACGATCAAGTCATACTGCCTACCAGCATGTCATACTTTGGTTCGGCGGTATTGTTGGACGAGACGACCCGGACCAACTTACGCGTACGCTTACGCGAGACCGGTTCCCCGACGTGCTTTGCACATAGGTGGCTTGCGGGCGACTGTCTCTCCAACTTTAGTTGAACCAAGTGTGGCTACGCCCGGTCCTTGCGAAGGTTAAAACGGAGCTATTTGACAAACTATCGTTGTGGTTTTGATGCGTAGGTGAGATTGGTTCTTGCTTAAGCCCGTAGCAGCCACGTAAAACTTGCAACAACAAAGTAGAGGACGTCTAACTTGTTTTTGCAGGGCATGTTGTGATGTGATATGGTCAAGACATGATGCTAAATTTTATTGTATGAGATGATCATGTTTTTGTAACCAGTTATCGGCAACTGGCAGGAGCCATATGGTTGTCGCTTTATTGTATGCAATGCAATCGCGATGTAATGCTTTACTTTATCACTAAGCGGTAGTAGTCGTGGAAGCATAAGATTGGCGAGACGACAACGATGCTACGATGGAGATCAAGGTGTCGCGCCGGTGACGATGGTGATCATGACGGTGCTTCGGAGATGGAGATCACAAGCACAAGATGATGATGGCCATATCATATCACTTATATTGATTGCATGTGATGTTTATCTTTTATGCATCTTATTTGCTTTGATTGACGGTAGCATTATAAGATGATCTCTCACTAAATTATCAAGAAGTGTTCTCCCTGAGTATGCACCGTTGCGAAAGTTCTTCGTGCTGAGACACCACGTGATGATCGGGTGTGATAGGCTCTACGTTCAAATACAACGGGTGCAAAACAGTTGCACACGCGGAATACTCAGGTTATACTTGACGAGCCAAGCATATACAGATATGGCCTCGGAACACGGAGACCGAAAGGTCGAGCGTGAATCATATAGTAGATATGATCAACATAGTGATGTTCACCAATGAAACTACTCCATCTCACGTGATGATCGGACATGGTTTAGTTGATTTGGATCACGTGATCACTTAGAGGATTAGAGGGATGTCTATCTAAGTGGGAGTTCTTAAGTAATATGATTAATTGAACTTAAATTTATCATGAACTTAGTACCTGATAGTATCTTGCTTGTTTATTTGATTGTAGATAGATGGCTCGTGCTGTTGTTCCGTTGAATTTTAATGCGTTTCTTGAGAAAGCAAAGTTGAAAGATGATGGTAGCAATTACACGGACTGGGTCCGTAACTTGAGGATTATCCTCATTGCTGCACAGAAGAATTACGTCCTGGAAGCACCGCTGGGTGCCAGGCCTGCTGCTGGAGCAACACCAGATGTTATGAACGTCTGGCAGAGCAAAGCTGATGACTACTCGATAGTTTAAGTGTGCCATGCTTTACGGCTTAGAATCGGGACTTCAACGACGTTTTGAACGTCATGGAGCATATGAGATGTTTCAGGAGTTGAAGTTAATATTTCAAGCAAATGCCCGGATTGAGAGATATGAAGTCTCCAATAAGTTCTATAGCTGCAAGATGGAGGAGAACAGTTCTGTCAGTGAGCATATACTCAAAATGTCTGGGTATAATAATCACTTGATTCAATTGGGAGTTAATCTTCCAGATGATTGCGTCATTGACAGAATTCTCACACTGCCACCAAGCTACAAGAGCTTCGTGATGAACTATAATATGCAAGGGATGAATAAGACTATTCCCGAGCTCTTCGCAATGCTGAAAGCTGCGGAGGTAGAAATCAAGAAGGAGCATCAAGTGTTGATGGTCAACAAGACCACTAGTTTCAAGAAAAAGGGCAAAGGGAAGAAGAAGGGGAACTTAAAGAAGAACAGCAAGCAAGTTGCTGCTCAGAGAAGAAACCCAAGTCTGGACCTAAGCCTGAAACTGAGTGCTTCTACTGCAAGCAGACTGGTCACTGGAAGCGGAACTGCCCCAAGTATTTGGCGGATAAGAAGGATGGCAAGGTGAACAAAGGTATATGTGATATACATGTTATTGATGTGTACCTTACTAGAGCTCGCAGTAGCACCTGGGTATTTGATACTGGTTCTGTTGCTAATATTTGCAACTCGAAACAGGGACTACGGATTAAGCGGGCATGGCTAAAGGACGAGGTGACGATGCGCGTGTGGGAAATGGTTCCAAAGTCGATGTGATCGCGGTCGGCACGCTACCTCTACATCTACCTTCGGGATTAGTATTAGACCTAAAATAATTGTTATTTGGTGCCAGCGTTAGCATGAACATTATATCTGGATCTTGTTTGATGCGAGACGGTTATTCATTTAAATCAGAGAATAATGTTGTTCTATTTATATGAGTAATATCTTTTATGTCACGCACCATTGAAGAGTGGTCTATTCTTATTGAATCTCGAGAGTAGTGATACACATATTCATAATGTTGAAACCAAAAGATGCAGAGTTGATAATGATGGTGCAACTTATTTGTAGCACTGCCGTTTAGGTCATATCAGTGTAAAGCGCATGAAGAAACTCCATACTGATGGACTTTTGGAACTAGTTGATTATGAATCACTTGGTACTTGTGAACCGTGCCTCATGGCAAGATGACTAAAACACCGTTCTCCGGTACTATGGAGAGAGCAACAGATTTGTTGGAAATCATACATACAGATGTATGTGGTCCGATGAATATTGAGGCTCGTGGGGATATCGTTATTTTCTCACCTTCACAGATGATTTAAGCAGATATGGGTATATCTACTTAATGAAACACAAGTCTGAAACATTTGAAAAGTTCAAAGAATTTCAGAGTGAAGTGGAAAATCATCGTAACAAGAAATAAAATTTCTACGATCTGATCGTGGAGGAGAATATTTGAGTTACGAGTTTGGTGTACATTTGAAAAATTGTGGAATAGTTTCGCAACTCACGCCACCCGGAACACCACAGCGTAATGGTGTGTCCGAACGTCGTAATCGTACTTTACTAGATATGGTGCGATCTATGATGTCTCTTACTGATTTACCGCTATATCGTTTTGGGGATACGCTCTAGAGACGGCCGCATTCACGTTAAATAGGGCACCATCAAAATCCATTGAGACGACGCCTTATGAACTGTGGTTTGGCAAGAAACCAAAGTTGTCGTTTCTGAAAGTTTGGGGCTGCGATGCTTATGTGAAAAAGCTTCAACCTGATAAGCTCGAACCCAAATCGGAGAAATGTGTCTTCATAGGATATCCAAAGGAAAATATTGGATACACCTTCTATCACAGATCCGAAGGCAAGACTTTTGTTGCTAAATTCGAAAACTTTCTAGAGAAGGAGTTTCTCTCGAAAGAAGTGAGTGGGAGGAAAGTAGAACTTGACGAGGTAACTGTACCTGCTCCCTTATTGGAAAGTAGTACATCACAGAAAACTGTTTCAGTGACACCTACACCAGTTAGTGAGGAAGCTAATGATAATGATCATGAAACTTCAGATCAATATACTACTGAACCTCGTAGATCAACCAGAGTGAGATACGCACCAGAGTGGTACGGTAATCCTGTTCTGGAAGTCATGCTACTAGATCATGATGAACCTACGAACTATGAAGAAGCGATGGTGAGCCCAGATTCCGCAAAATGGCTTGAAGCCATGAAATCTGAGATGGGATCCATGTATGAGAACAAAGTATGGACTTTGGTTGACTTGCCCGATGATCGGCAAGCAATTGAGAATAAATGGATCTTCAAGAAGAAGACTGACGCTGACGGTAATGTTACTGTCTACAAAGCTCGACTTGTCGCAAAAGGTTTTCGACAAGTTCAAGGGTTGACTACGATGAGACCTTCTCACCCGTAGCGATGCTTAAGTCTGTCCGAATCATGTTAGCGATTGCCGCATTTTATGATTATGAAATTTGGCAGATGGATGTCAAAACTGCATTCCTAATGGATTTCTGGAAGAAGAGTTGTATATGATGCAACCGGAAGGTTTTGTCGATCCAAAGGGAGCTAACAAAGTGTGCAAGCTCCAGCGATCCATTTATGGACTGGTGCAAGCCTCTCGGAGTTGGAATAAACGCTTTGATAGTGTGATCAAAGCATTTGGTTTTATACAGACTTTCGGAGAAGCCTGTATTTACAAGAAAGTGAGTGGGAGCTCTGTAGCATTTCTGATATTATATGTGGATGACATATTACTGATTGGAAATGATATAGAATTTCTGGATAGCATAAAGGGATACTTGAATAAGAGTTTTTCAATGAAAGACCTCGGTGAAGCTGCTTACATATTAGGCATTAAAGATCTATAGAGATAGATCAAGACGCTTAATTGGACTTTCACAAAGCACATACCTTGACAAAGTTTTGAAGAAGTTCAAAATGGATCAAGCAAAGAAAGGGTTCTTGCCTGTGTTACAAGGTGTGAAGTTGAGTAAGACTCAATGTCCGACCACTGCAGAAGATAGAGAGAAAATGAAAGATGTTCCCTATGCTTCAGCCATAGGCTCTATCATGTATGCAATGCTGTGTACCAGACCTGATGTGTGCCTTGCTATAAGTTTAGCAGGGAGGTACCAAAGTAATCCAGGAGTGGATCACTGGACAGCGGTCAAGAACATCCTGAAATACCTGAAAAGGACTAGGGATATGTTTCTCGTATATGGAGGTGACAAAGAGCTCACCGTAAAAGGTTACGTTGATGCAAGCTTTGACACTGATCCGGACGATTCTAAATCGCAAACCGGATACGTGTTTACATTAAACGGTGGAGCTGTCAGTTGGTGCAGTTCTAAACAAAGCGTCGTAGCGGGATCTACATGTGAAGCGGAGTACATAGCTGCTTCGGAAGCAGCAAATGAAGGAGTCTGGATGAAGGAGTTCATATCCGATCTAGGTGTCATACCTAGTGCATCGGGTCCAATGAAAATCTTTTGTGACAATACTGGTGCAATTGCCTTGGCAAAGGAATCCAGATTTCACAAGAGAACCAAGCACATCAAGAGACGCTTCAATTCCATCCGGGATTAGTCAGGGGAGACATAGAGATTTGCAAGATACATACGGATCTGAATGTTGCAGACCCGTTGACTAAGCCTCTTCCACGAGCAAAACATGATCAGCACCAAGACTCCATGGGTGTTAGAATCATTACAATGTAATCTAGATTATTAACTCTAGTGCAAGTGGGAGACTGAAGGAAATATGCCCTAGAGGCAATAATAAAGTTATTATTATTTCCTTATATCATGATAAATGTTTATTATTCATGCTGAATGTATTAACCGGAAACATAATACATGTGTGAATACATAGACAAACAAGTGTCACTAGTATGCCTCTACTTGACTAGCTCGTTAATCAAAGATGGTTATGTTTCCTAACCATGAACAAAGAGTTGTTATTTGATTAACGAGGATCACATCATTAAGGTTGAATGATCTGATTGACATGACCCATTCCATTAGCTTAGCACCCGATCGTTTAGTATGTTGCTATTGCTTTCTTCATGACTTATACATGTTCCTATGACTATGAGATTATGCAACTCCCGTTTGCCGGAGGAACACTTTGTGTGCTACCAAACGTCACAACGTAACTGGGTGATTATAAAGGAGCTCTACAGGTGTCTCCAAAGGTACATGTTGGGTTGGCGTATTTCGAGATTAGGATTTGTCACTCCGATGGTCGGAGAGGTATCTCTGGGCCCTCTCGGTAATGCACATCACATAAGCCTTGCAAGCATTGCAACTAATGAGTTAGTTGGGATGATGTATTACAGACGAGTAAAGAGACTTGCCGGTAACGAGATTGAACTAGGTATTGGATACCGACGATCGAATCTCGGGCAAGTAACATACCGATGACAAAGGGAACAACGTATGTTGTTATGCGGTCTGACCGATAAAGATCTTCGTAGAATATGTAGGAGCCAATATGGGCATCCAGGTCCCGCTATTGGTTATTGACCGGAGACGTGTCTCGGTCATGTCTACATTGTTCTCGAACCCGTAGGGTCCGCACGCTTAAGTTACGATGACAGTTATATTATGAGTTTATGCATTTTGATGTACCGAAGGTTGTTCGGAGTCCCAGATGTGATCACGGACATGACGAGGAGTCTCGAAATGGTCGAGACGTAAAGATTGATATATTGGAAGCCTATGTTTGGATATCGGAAGTGTTCCGGGTGAAATCGGGATTTTACCGGAGTACCGGGAGGGTTACCGGAACCCCCCGGGAGCTATATGGGCCATAGTGGGCCTTAGTGGAAAAGAGAAAGGGGCTGCCCTAGATGGGTTGCGCGCCTCCCCCTTCCCCTAGTCCTATTAGGACTAGGAGAGGTGGCCGGCCCCCTCCTCCTCTTTTCCCCCTCCGAGGAATCCTAGTTGGACTAGGATTGGAGGGGGAATCCTACTCCCAGAGGGAGTAGGACTCTCCTGCGCCCTCCTCCTTGGCCGGCCAGCCCTCCCCCTTGGCTCCTTTATATACGGAGGCAGGGACACCTCTAGACACACAAGTTGATCCACGTGATCTATTCCTTAGCCGTGTGCGGTGCCCCCTGCCACCATATACCTCGATAATACTGTAGCGGAGTTTAGGCGAAGCCCTGCTGCTGTAGTACATCAAGATCGTCACCACGCCGTCGTGCTGACGGAACTCTTCCCCGACACTTTGCTGGATCGGAGTCCGGGGATCGTCATCGAGCTGAACGTGTGCTCGAACTCGGAGGTGCCGTAGTTTCGGTGCTTGATCGGTTGGATCGTGAAGACGTACGACTACTTCCTCTACGTCGTGTCATCGCTTCCGCAGTCGGTCTGCGTTGGGTACGTAGACAACACTCTCCCCCTCGTTGCTATGCATCACATGATCTTGCGTGTGCGTAGGAAATTTTGAAATTACTACGAAACCCAACAGTGGCATCCGAGCCTAGGTTATTTATGTTGACGTTATATGCACGAGTAGAACACAAGTGAGTTGTGGACGATACAAGTCATACTGCCTACCAGCATGTCATACTTTGGTTCGGCGGTATTGTTGGACGAGACGACCCGGACCAACATTACGCGTACGCTTACGCGAGACCGGTTCCCCCGACGTGCTTTGCACACAGGTGGCTTGCGGGCGATTGTCTCTCCAACTTTAGTTGAACCAAGTATGGCTACGCCCGGTCATTGCGAAGGTTAAAACGGAGTCTATTTGACAAACTATCGTTGTGGTTTTGATGCGTAGGTGAGATTGGTTCTTGCTTAAGCCCGTAGCAGCCACGTAAAACTTGCGACAACAAAGTAGAGGACGTCTAACTTGTTTTTGCAGGGCATGTTGTGATGTGATATGGTCAAGGCATGATGCAAAATTTTATTGTATGAGATGATCATGTTTTGTAATCGAGTTATCGGCAACTGGCAGGAGCCATATGGTTGTCGCTTTATTGTATGCAATGCAATCGCGATGTAATGCTTTACTTTATTACTAAACGGTAGTGACAGTCGTGGAAGCATAAGATTGGCGAGACGACAACGATGCTACGATGGAGATCAAGGTGTCACGCCGGTGACGATGGTGATCAGGACGGTGCTTCGGAGATGGAGATCACAGGCACAAGATGATGATGGCCATATCATATCACTTATATTGATTGCATGTGATGTTTACTTTTATGCATCTTATCTTGCTTTGATTGACGGTAGCATTATAAGATGATCTCTCACTAAATTATCAAGAAGTGTTCTCCCTGAGTATGCACCGTTGCGAAAGTTCTTCGTGCTGAGACACCACGTGATGATCGGGTGTGATAGGCTCTACGTTCAAATACAACGGGTGCAAAACAGTTGCACACGCGGAATACTCAGGTTATACTTGACGAGCCAAGCATATACAGATATGGCCTCGGAACACGGAGACCGAAAGGTCGAGCGTGAATCATATAGTAGATATGATCAACATAATGATGTTCACCATGAAACTACTCCATCTCACGTGATGATCGGACATGGTTTAGTTGATTTGGATCACGTGATCACTTAGAGGATTAGAGGGATGTCTATCTAAGTGGGAGTTCTTCAGTAATATGATTAATTGAACTTAAATTTATCATGAACTTAGTACCTGATAGTATCTTGCTTGTTTATGTTGATTGTAGATAGATGGCTCGTGTTGTTGTTCCGTTGAATTTTAATGCGTTCCTTGAGAAAGCAAAGTTGAAAGATGATGGTAGCAATTACACGGACTGGGTCCGTAACTTGAGGATTATCCTCATTGCTGCACAGAAGAATTACGTCCTGGAAGCACCGCTGGGTGCCAGGCCTGCTGCTGGAGCAACACCAGATGTTATGAACGTCTGGCAGAGCAAAGCTGATGACTACTCGATAGTTCAGTGTGCCATGCTTTACGGCTTAGAATCGGGACTTCAACGACGTTTTGAACGTCATGGAGCATATGAGATGTTCCAAGGTTGAAGTTAATATTTCAAGCAAATGCCCGGATTGAGAGATATGAAGTCTCCAATAAGTTCTATAGCTGCAAGATGGAGGAGAATAGTTCTGTCAGTGAGCATATACTCAAAATGTCTGGGTATAATAATCACTTGATTCAATTGGGAGTTAATCTTCCAGATGATTGCGTCATTGACAGAATTCTCCAATCACTGCCACCAAGCTACAAGAGCTTCGTGATGAACTATAATATGCAAGGGATGAACAAGACTATTCCCGAGCTCTTCGCATGCTGAAAGCTGCGGAGGTAGAAATCAAGAAAGAGCATCAAGTGTTGATGGTCAACAAGACCACTAGTTTCAAGAAAAAGGGCAAAGGAAAGAAGAAGGGGAACTTCAAGAAGAACGGCAAGCCAGTTGCTGCTCAAGAGAAGAAACCCAAGTCTGGACCTAAGCCTGAAACTGAGTGCTTCTACTGCAAGCAGACTGGTCACTGGAAGCGGAACTGCCCCAAGTATTTGGCGGATAAGAAGGATGGCAAGGTGAACAAAGGTATATGTGATATACATGTTATTGATGTGTACCTTACTAATGCTCGCAGTAGCACCTGGGTATTTGATACTGGTTCTGTTGCTAATATTTGCAACTCGAAACAGGGGCTACGGATTAAGCGAAGATTGGCTAAGGACGAGGTGACGATGCGCGTGGGAAACGGTTCCAAAGTCGATGTGATCGCGGTCGGCACGCTACCTCTACATCTACCTTCGGGATTAATATTAGACCTAAATAATTGTTATTTGGTGCCAGCGTTGAGCATGAACATTATATCTGGATCTTGTTTAATGCGAGACGGTTATTCATTTAAATCAGAGAATAATGGTTGTTCTATTTATATGAGTAATATCTTTTATGGTCATGCACCCTTGAAGAGTGGTCTATTCTTATTGAATCTCGATAGTAGTAATACACATATTCATAATGTTGAAGCCAAAAGATGCAGAGTTGATAATGAAAGTGCAACTTATTTGTGGCACTGTCGTTTAGGTCATATCGGTATAAAGCGCATGAAGAAACTCCATACTGATGGACTTTTGGAACCACTTGATTATGAATCACTTGGTACTTGCGAACCGTGCCTCATGGGCAAGATGACTAAAACACCGTTCTCCGGTACTATGGAGAGAGCAACAGATTTGTTGGAAATCATACATACCGATGTATGTGGTCCGATGAATATTGAGGCTCGTGGCGGATATCGTTATTTTCTCACCTTCACAGATGATTTAAGCAGATATGGGTATATTTACTTAATGAAACATAAATCTGAAACATTTGAAAGGTTCAAAGAATTTCAGAGTGAAGTTGAAAATCATCGTAACAAGAAAATAAAGTTTCTACGATCTGATCGTGGAGGAGAATATTTGAGTTACGAGTTTGGTGTACATTTGAAAAACTGTGGAATAGTTTCGCAACTCACGCCACCCGGAACACCACAACGTAATGGTGTGTCCGAACGTCGTAATCGTACTTTACTAGATATGGTGCGATCTATGATGTCTCTTACTGATTTACCGCTATCGTTTTGGGGATACTGCTCTAGAGACGGCCGCATTCACGTTAAATAGGGCACCATCAAAATCCGTTGAGACGACGCCTTATGAACTGTGGTTTGGCAAGAAACCAAAGTTGTCGTTTCTGAAAGTTTGGGGCTGCGATGCTTATGTGAAAAAGCTTCAACCTGATAAGCTCGAACCCAAATCGGAGAAATGTGTCTTCATAGGATATCCAAAGGAAACTATTGGATACACCTTCTATCACAGATCCGAAGGCAAGACTTTTGTTGCTAAATTCGGAAACTTTCTTGAGAAGGAGTTTCTCTCGAAAGAAGTGAGTGGGAGGAAAGTAGAACTTGACGAGGTAACTGTACCTACTCCCTTGTTGGAAAGTAGTACATCACAGAAAATGTTTCTGCGACACCTACACCAATAAGTGAGGAAGTTAATGATAATGATCATGAAACTTCAGAACAAGATACTACTGAACCTCGTAGATCAACCAGAGTAAGATCCGCACCAGAGTGGTACGGTAATCCAGTTCTGGAAGTCATGCTACTAGATCATGATGAACCTACGAACTATGAAGAAGCGATGGTGAGCCCAGATTCCGCAAAGTGGCTTGAAGCCATGAAATCTGAGATGGGATCCATGTATGAGAACAAAGTATGGACTTTGGTTGACTTGCCCGATGATCGGCAAGCAATTGAGAATAAATGGATCTTCAAGAAGAAGACTGACGCTGATGGTAATGTTACTGTCTACAAAGCTCGACTTGTCGCGAAAGGTTTTCGCCAAGTTCAAGGGATTGACTACGATGAGACCTTCTCACCCGTAGCGATGCTTAAGTCGTCCGAATCATGTTAGCAATTGCCGCATTTTATGATTATGAAATTTGGCAGATGGATGTCAAAACTGCATTCCTGAATGGATTTCTGGAAGAAGAGTTGTATATGATGCAACCGGAAGGTTTTGTCGATCCAAAGGGAGCTAACAAAGTGTGCAAGCTCCAGCGATCCATTTATGGACTGGTGCAAGCCTCTCTGGAGTTGGAATAAACGCTTTGATAGTGTGATCAAAGCATTTGGTTTTATACAGACTTTCGGAGAAGCCTGTATTTACAAGAAAGTGAGTGGGAGCTCTGTAGCATTTCTGATATTATATGTGGATGACATATTACTAATTGGAAATGATATAGAATTTCTGGATAGCATAAAGGGATACTTGAATAAGAGTTTTTCAATGAAAGACCTCGGTGAAGCTGCTTACATATTAGGCATTAAGATCTATAGAGATAGATCAAGACGCTTAATTGGACTTTCACAAAGCACATACCTTGACAAATTTTGAAGAAGTTCAAAATGGATCAAGCAAAGAAAGGTTCTTGCCTGTGTTACAAGGTGTGAAGTTGAGTAAGACTCAATGCCCGACCACTGCAGAAGATAGAGAGAATATGAAAGATGTTCCCTATGCATCAGCCATAGGATCTATCATGTATGCAATGCTGTGTACCAGACCTGATGTGTGCCTTGCTATAAGTTTAGCAGGGAGGTACCAAAGTAATCCAGGAGTGGATCACTGGACAGCGGTCAAGAACATCCTGAAATACCTGAAAAGGACTAAGGATATGTTTCTCGTATATGGAGGTGACAAAGAGCTCACCGTAAAGGTTACGTTGATGCAAGCTTTGACACTGATCCGGACGATTCTAAATCGCAAACCGGATACGTGTTTACATTAAACGGTGGAGCTGTCAGTTGGTGCAGTTCTAAACAAAGCGTAGTAGCGGGATCTACATGTGAAGCGGAGTACATAGCTGCTTCGGAAGCAGCAAACGAAGGAGTCTGGATGAAGGGTTCATATCCGCTCAGGTGTCATCTGGATGAAGGAGTTCATATCCGATCTAGGTGTCATACCTATGCATCGGGTCCAATGAAAATCTTTTGTGACAATACTGGTGCAATTGCCTTGGCAAAGGAATCCAGATTTCACAAAAGGACCAAACACATCAAGAGACGCTTCAACTCCATCCGGGATCTAGTCCAGGTGGGAGACATAGAGATTTGCAAGATACATACGGATCTGAATGTTGCAGACCCGTTGACTAAGCCTCTTCCACGAGCAAAACATGATCAGCACCAAGGCTCCATGGGTGTTAGAATCATTACAGTGTAATCTAGATTATTGACTCTAGTGCAAGTGGGAGACTGAAGGAAATATGCCCTAGAGGCAATAATAAAGTTATTATTTATTTCCTTATAATCATGATAAATGTTTATTATTCATGCTAGAATTGTATTAACCGGAAACATAATACATGTGTGAATACATAGACAAACAGAGTGTCACTAGTATGCCTCTACTTGACTAGCTCGTTGAATCAAAGATGGTTAAGTTTCCTAGCCATTGACATGGGTTGTCATTTGATTAATGGGATCACATCATTAGGAGAATGATGTGATTGACCTGACCCATTTCGTTAGCTTAGCACCCGATCGTTTAGTATGTTGCTATTGCTTTCTTCATGACTTATACATGTTCCTATGACTATGAGATTATGCAACTCCCATTTACCGGAGGAACACTTTGTGTGCTACCAAACGTCACAACGTAACTGGGTGATTATAAAGGTGCTCTACAAGTGTCTCCGAAGGTACTTGTTGGGTTGGCGTATTTCGAGATTAGGATTTGTCACTCTGATTGTCGTAGAGGTATCTCTGGGCCCTCTCTGTAATGCACATCACTTAAGCCTTGCAAGCATTGCAACTAATGAGTTAGTTGCGGGATGATGTATTACGGAACGAGTAAACAGACTTGCCGGTAAACAAGATTGAACTAGGTATTGAGATATCGACGATTGAATCTCGGGCAAGTAACATACCGATGACAAAGGGAACAACATATGTTGTTATGCGGTCTGACCAATAAAGATCTTCGTGGAATATGTGGGAGCCAATATGAGCATCCAGGTTCCGCTATTGGTTATTGACCGGAGATGTGTCTCGGTCATGTCTACATAGTTCTCGAACCCGTAGGGTCCGCACGCTTAACGTTTCGATGACAGTTATATTAGGTGTTTATATGTTTTGATGTACCGAAGGTTGTTCGAAGTCCTGGATATGATCACGGACATGACAAGGAGTCTCGAAATGGTCGAGACATAAAGATTGATATATTGGAAGCCTATGTTTGGATATCGGATGTGTTCCGGGTGAAATCCGGAATTTTACCGGAATACCGGGAGGGTTACCGGAACCCCCTGGGAGCTATATGGGCCATAGTGGGCCTTGGTGGAAAAGAGAAGAGGCTGCCCGATGGGCTGTGCGCCTCCCCCTTCCCCTAGTCCTATTAGGACTAGGAGAGGTGGCCGGCCCCCTCCTCCTCTTTTCCCCCTCCACGAATCCTATTCCACGACTAGGATTGGGGGGGGGAATCCTACTCCTAGAGGGAGTAGGACTCTCCTGCGCCTCCTCCTTGGCCGGCCAGCCTCCCCCTCTACTCCTTTATATACGGAGGCAGGGGCACCTCTAGACACACAAGTTGATCCACCGTGATCTATTCCTTAGCCGTGTGCGGTGCCCACCATATACCTCGATAATACTGTAGCGGAGTTTAGGCGAACCCTGCTGGCCGTAGAACATCAACAAGATCGTCACCCACGCCGTCGTGCTGACGAAACTCTACCCCGACACTATTGCTGGATCGGAGTCCGAGGGGATCGTCATCGAGCTGAACGCGTGTGCTGCGAACTCGGAGGTGCCGTAGTTCGGTGCTTGATCGGTGGATCGTGAAGACGTACGACTACTTCCTCTACGTCGTGTCATCGCTTCCGCAGTCGGTCTGCGTTGGGTACGTAGACAACACTCTCCCCTCTCGTTGTTGTGCATCACATGATCTTGCGTGTGCGTAGGAAATGTTTTGAAATTACTACGAAACCCAACAAGTTGTGGGCGTTGATTTTGTTCAATATGCTTGCCGTTACTAGTCTATCTTGATTCGGCGGCATCGTGGGATGAAGCGGCCCGGACCGACCTTACACGTACTCTTACGTGAGAGGTTCCACCGACTGACATGCACTAGTTGCATAAGGTGGCTAGCGGGTGTCTGTCTCTCCCACTTTAGTCGGATCGGATTCGATGAAAAGGGTCCTTATGAAGGGTAAATAGCAATTGGCATATCACGTTGTGGTTTTGCGTAGGTAAGAAACGTTCTTGCTAGAAACCCATAGCAGCCACGTAAAACATGCAAACAACAATTAGAGGACGTCTAACTTGTTTTTGCAGGGTATGCTATGTGATGTGATATGGCCAAAAGGATGTGATGAATGATATATGTGATGTATGAGATTGATCATGTTCTTGTAATAGGAATCACGACTTGCATGTCGATGACGTGACAAGATGATCATGGAGCCCCAAGATGGAGATCAAAGTGGAGCTATATGATATTGGCCATATCATGTCACTATTATTTGATTGCATGTGATGTTTATCATGTTTATTGCATCTTATTTGCTTAGAACGACGGTAGTAAATAAGATGATCCCTCTACAATTTCAAGAAGTGTTCCCCCTAACTGTGCACCGTTGCGAACAGTTCGTTGTTTCGAAGCACCACGTGATGATCGGGTGTGATAGATTCTAACGTTCACATACAACGGGTGTAAGAGCCAGATTTACACATGCAAAACACTTAGGTTGACTTGACGAGCCTAGCATGTACAGACATGGCCTCGGAACACAGAAGACCGAAAGGTCGAGCATGAGTCGTATGGAAGATACGATCAACATGAAGATGTTCACCGATGATGACTAGTCCGTCTCACGTGATGATCGGACACGCCTAGTTGACTCGGATCATGTAATCACTTAGATGACTAGAGGGATGTCTATCTGAGTGGGAGTTCATAAGATGAACTTAATTATCCTGAACATAGTCAAAAGGTCTTCGCAAATTATGTCGTAGCTCGTGCTTTAGTTCTACTATTTAGATATGTTCCTAGAGAAAATTTAGTTGAAAGTTGATAGTAGCAATTGTGCGGACTAGGTCCGTAAACTGAGGATTGTCCTCATTGTTTCATAGAAGGCTTATGTCCTTAATGCACCGCTCAGTGTGCTGAACCTCGAACGTCGTCTGTGGATGTTGCGAACATCTGACATACAGGTTTTGATAACTACATGATAGTTCAGTTAAACGGCTTAGAGTTGAGGCACCAAAGACATTTTTTTTGAAACGTCGCGAAACATATGAGATGTTTCGAGGGCTGAAATTAGGATTTCAGGCTTGTGCCCACGTCAAGAGGTATAAGACCTCCGACGATTTTCTTAGCCTACAAACTAAGGGAGAAAATCTCAATTGTTGAGCTTGTGCTCAGATTGTCTGAGTACAACAATCATTTGAATCGAGTGGGAGTTGATCTTCCAGATGAGATAGTGATGTTTCTCCGAAGTCATTACCACCAAGCTGCTAGAGCTTCGTGATGAACTATAATATATCAGGGACATATATGATGATCCTTGAGATATTCGCAATGTTTGACACCGCGAAAGTAGAAATCAAGAAGGAGCGTCAATTGTTGATGGTTAGTAAAACCACTAGTTTCAAGAAGGGCAAGGGAACAAAGGGATACTTCATGAAACGGCAATTCAGCTGCTGCTCTAGTGAAGAAACCCAAGGTTGAACCCAAACCCGAGACTAAGTGCTTCTGTAATAAGAGGAACACAGCCACTGGAGCAGAATTACCCTAGATACTTGGTAGATGAGAAGGCTGGCAAGGTCGATAGAAGTATATTGGATATACATTGTGTTTGATGTGTACTTTACTAGTACTCCTAGTAGCACCAGGGTATTAGATACCGGTTCGGTTGCTAAGTGTTAGTAACTCGAAATAAAAGCTACGGAATAAACGGAGACTAGCTAAAGGTGAGCTGACGATATGTGTTGGAAGTGTTTCCAATGTTGATATGATCAAGCATCGCACGCTCCCTCTACCATCGAGATTGGTGTTTGCGTTGAGCATAGACATGATTGGATTATGTCTATCGCAATACGGTTATTCATTTAAGGAGAATAATGGTTACTCTGTTTATTTGAATAATACCTTCAATGGTCTTACACCTAAAATGAATGGTTTATTGAATCTCGATCGTAGTGATACACATGTTCATGCCAAAAGATAGAATAATAGTACCAACCTACTTGTGGCACTTAAGTCATATCGGTATAAAACGCAAAAAAAAAAAAACCAAAAAAAAAAAAAAAAAAAAAAAAAAAAAAAAAAAATAAGATAGTAATGATAGTACCACCTACTTGTGGCACTGCCACTTAAGTCAAGAGAGAGATTATAAACATGAAGAAGCTCCATGTTGATGGATCTTTGGGCTCACTCGTTTTTGAAAAGTTTGAGACATGCGAACCATGTCTATTTGGTGTATATGCATGAAGAAACTCCATGCAAATGGACCGTTTGGACTCACTTGATTTTGAATCACTTGAGACATGCAAATCATACCACATGGGCAAGATGACTGAAAGCCTCGTTTTCAGTAAAATGGAACTAGAAAGCAACTTGTTGGAAGTAATACATTTTGATGTGTGCAGTCCAATGAGTGCTGAGGCATGTAGTGGATATCGTTATGTTTTACTTCACAGATGATTTGAGTAGATGTTGAGTATATTTACTTGATGAATCACGAGTCTGAATTATTGAAAGGTTCAAGTAATTTCAGGGTGAAGTTGAAAGATCGTCGTGACAAGAGGATAAAATATCTATGATATGATCATAGAGATGAATATCTGAATTACGAGTTTGGCACAGAATTAAGACATTGTGGAAATTGTTTCACAACTAATACAGCCTGGAACACCATAGTGTGATGGTGTGTCCGAACATCATAACTGCACCCTATTGGATATGATGCATACCATGATGTCTCTTATCGAATTACCACGATATTTATGGGTTAGGCATTAGAGACAACCACATTCACTTTAAATAGGGCACCACGTAATTCCGATGAGATGACACCGTATGAACTATGGTTTAGAGAAACCTAAGCTGTCATTTCTTAAAAGTTTGGGGCTGCGACGCTTATGTGAAAAAGTTTCAGGCTGATAAGCTCGAACCCAAAGCGGATAAATGCATCTTCATAGGACACCCAAAATAGTTGGGTATACCTCCTGTCTCAGATCCGAAAGCAATAAGGGATTGTTTCTAGAATCGGGTCCTTTCTCGAGGAAAAGTTTCTCTCGAAAGAATTGAGTGGGAGGATGGTGGAGACTTGATGAGGTTATTGAACCGTCTCTTCAACTAGTGTGTGGCAGGGCACGGGGAGTTGTTCCTGTGGCACCTACACCAATTGAAGTGGAAGCTTATGATAGTGATCATGAAACTTCAGATCAAGTCACTACCAAACCTCGTGGGATGACAAGGATGCGTACTACTTAGAGTGGTACGTAATCCTGTCTTGGAAGTCATGTTGCTAGACAACAATGAACCTACGAGCTATGGAGAAGCGATGGTGGGCCTGGATTCCAAAATGGCTCGAGGCCATATAATCCGAGAGAGGATCCATATATGAAAACAAAGTGTAGACTTTGGAAGAACTACTTGATGGTCGTAAGGCTGTTAGGTACATATGGATTTTAAAAGGAAGACAGACAATGATGGTAAGTATCACCATTAAGAAAGCTCGACTTGTCGTTAAGATGTTTTCCGACAAGTTCAAGGAGTTGACTACGATGAGACTTTCTCACTCGTAGCGATGCTAAGAGTCTATTGGAATTATATTAGCGATTACTGCATTATTTATGAAATCTTGCAGATAGGATGTCAAAACATTGTTTCCTCGACGATTTTCTTGAGGAAAGGTTGTATGTGATACAACCGGAAGGTTTTGTCAATCCTGAAAGATGCTAACAAGTATGCAAAGCTCCAGCAATCCTTCTAAGGACTGGAGTAAGCATCTCGGAGTTGGAATGTATGCTTTGATGAGATGATCAAAGTTTTTGGGTGTATACAAAGTTTATGAGAAACTTGTATTTCCAAAGAAGTGAGTGGGAGCACTATAGAATTTCTGATGAGTATATGTTGTTGACATATTGTTGATCAGAAATGACGTAGAATTTCTGGAAAGCATATAGGGTTATTTGGAAAGTGTTTTTCAATGGAAAGCCTGGATTAAGCTACTTGAACATTGAGCATCAAGATCTATAAGGATAGATCAAAAACGCTTAATGGTACTTTCAAATGAGCACATACCTTGACATGATCTTGAAGGTGTTCAAGATGGATCAGTCAAAGAAGGAGTTCTTGCCTGAGTTGTAAGGTATGAAGTTAAGACTTAAAGCTCGACCACTGGCAGAGAAAGAGAAAGGACGAAGGTCGTCCCCTATGCTTTTGACATAGGCTCCATACGGTATGCCATGCTGAGTACCACACCTGATGTGTGCCTTGCCACAGTCTGGAAGAGGGTACAAAGGTGATCTAGGAGTGGATCACCAGATAGCGGTCTAAGATTATCCTTAGAGGAATAAGGATATGTTTCTCGGTTATGGAGGTGATAAAGAGTTCGATGTAAAGAGTTACGTCGATGCAATCTTAACACCTATCCGGATAGCTCTGAGTAGAGATACCGGATACGTATAATGGAGCAACAATTTAGAATAGCTCCAAGTAGAACAGTTATTTGAAATGGCTCCAAATGTAGCGAAGTAGTTGCATCTACAAGATGGCATAGAAATTTGCGAAGTACATACGGATCTGAATGCTGTAGACCCGTTGACTGAAACCTCTCTCACAAGCATAACATGATCAAACCCAGACTCTTTGGGTGTTAGTCACATGGGGATGTGACCTTGAGTGTTAATCACATATCGATGTGAACTGGATTATTGACTCTAGTGCAAGTGGGAGACTGTTGGAAATATGCCCTAGAGGCAATAATAAATTGGTTATTATTATATTTCCTTGTTCATGATAATTGTTTATTATCCATGCTAGAATTGTATTGATAGGAAACTCAGATACATGTGTGGATACATAGACAACACCATGTCCCTAGTAAGCCTCTAGTTGACTAGCTCGTTGATCAATAGATGGTTACGGTTTCCTGACCATGGACATTGGATGTCGTTGATGACGGGATCACATCATTAGGAGAATGATGTGATGGACAAGACCCAATCCTAAGCATAGCACAAGATCGTGTAGTTCGCATGCTAAAGCTTTTCTAATGTCAAGTATCATTTCCTTAGACCATGAGATTGTGCAACTCCCGGATACCGTAGGAATACTTTGGGTGTGCCAAACGTCACAACGTAACTGGGTGGCTATAAAGGTACACTACAGGTATCTCCAAAGTGTCTGTTGGGTTGGCACGAATCGAGACTGGGATTTGTCACTCCGTGTGACGGAGAGGTATCTCTGGGCCCACTCGGTAGACATCATCATAATGTGCACAATGTGATCAAGGAGTTGATCACGGGATGATGTGTTACGGAACGAGTAAAGAGACTTGCCGGTAACGAGATTGAACAAGGTATTCGGGATACCGACGATCGAATCTCGGGCAAGTACAATACCGATAGACAAAGGGAATTGTATACGGGATTGATCGAATCCTCGACATCGTGGTTCATCCGATGAGATCATCGTGGAACATGTGGGACCAACATGGTATCCAGATCCCGCTGTTGGTTATTGACCGCGGAGATGTCTCGTCATGTCTGCATGGTTCCCGAACCCGTAGGGTCTTACACACTTAAGGTTCGATGACGCTAGGGTTATAGGAATAGATATACGTGGTTACCGAATGTTGTTCGGAGTCCCGGATGAGATCCCGGACGTCACGAGAGTTCCGGAATGGTCGAGGTAAAGATTTATATATGGGAAGTCCTGTTTTGGTCGCCGGAAAAGTTTCGGGTTTTCGGTAATGTACCGGGACCACCGGGAGGGTCCCGTGGGTCCACCAAGTGGGGCCACAGCCCCGGAGGCTGCATGGGCCAAGTGTGGGAGGGGACCAGCCCAGGGGCTGGTGCGCCCCCCACCAAGGCCCAAGGCGCAAGAGAGTGGAAGGGGCAAACCCTAGGCTCAGATGGGCTAAGGCCCACCTAGTGGTGCCGCCTCCCTCTCTCCCCCCTTGGCCGCCCCCCTAGATGGGATCTAGGGCTGGCCGCCACCCCTAGGGGTGGAAACCTAGATGGGGGTGCAGCCCCTCCCCCCTATATATACTTGAGGTTTGGGCTGCCCAACACACACGAGTTCCTCTCCTTCTTGGCGCAGCCCTACCCCTCTCCCTCCTCGTCTCTTGCGGTGCTTGGCGAAGCCCTGCTGGAGTACCACGCTCCTCCACCACCACCACGCCGTTGTGCTGCTGCTGGATGGAGTCTTCCTCAACCTCTCCCTCTCTCCTTGCTGGATCAAGGCATGGGAGACGTCACCGGGCTGTACGTGTGTTGAACACGGAGGTGCCGTCCGTTCGGCACTAGGATCTCTGGTGATTTGGATCACGACGAGTACGACTCCTTCAACCCCGTTCTCTTGAACGCTTCCGCATAGCGATCTACAAGGGTATGTGGATGCACTCTCCTTCCCCGTCGAATTCCAACTGCAACGTGTACCATTGGGTGATGTTGATTTTGATGATTGAACTTTGCATAGCTCCCAACGTTATTGACCTCCCTGATGATGATGAAGAGCCCGAGAGGCCTTTGACGAGGAAAAATAGGCAGGCTCCTACAAGCGAGGCGCCACAGTCGATGCCAAGGACGGAACTAGTCGTTCAGGACACTGGCGACGCCAATCGGGGTTCTATTACCTTTGCTGTGCCACTGTCGAGTGCCTTGCCCTCTTCGTCGACTGCTCAGGCTCCCATCGACCCACCTTCAGTTTTTGCGACCCATCATGTCTCGGAGGACGAAGCGAATGCTGCCGAGGAAGCCATACGTCAGGCGGGCATCATGATGGAGAAGATGAGGATGGTGCGGGACGCCAGTTAGGCTGCCTACGACGCCAGCTCGGCCCTCCAAAGAAATGTTCAGGTTAATTGGTCACTGCTTGTTTTGTTAGGATATGTTATCTGAAGACTCTTTTCCGAAAATATTTGCATCTGTACACCCACTGGGTGCGTCGATTGAAATTTTTGAACCGGTGGGGGCACGCTGAGTGCACCCACTGGGTGTAGTCCCCGAGACTACGGTGGACTGCTAGCAGTCGACTGTAGTCGTTGTATTTTTTCGAATGTATAAACCAAACTGGTAGTTTGTCTCTTCCACTCAGTTTGGTTGAGTGGGATCAGAACCGGTGGGGGCACGCAAAGTGCACCCACTGGGTGTAGTCCCCGAGACTACGGTGGACTGCTGGCAGTCGACTGTAGTCTGAGTTCTACTTTCTCTCTTTCTGCCTTCTTTTTTCTACTTCCTGGACTCGACTTCGGCGGGCCGGTCGAGTGGGATCAGAACCGGTGGGGGCACGCAAAGTGCACCCACTGGGTGTAGTCCCCGAGACTATGGTGGACTGCGGGCAGTCGACCGTAGTCTTAGTATTTATTGCCTTTGTTGTTTTTCGCTGTAAAATAACTTCTCCTCTTTGATTGCAGAAATCTTGTGATCTGGGAGCTCGCTTTGCTGATTTGGAGAAACAGCAGATCCAACTGAACCTTGACTTGGAGTTGGCCAAGACAGAGCTGCAAAAGGCTAAGGATGTGCCAATGGTAAGACGAGTTTGTCGACTGGTTTGCTTTGGGCTTGAGTACCCTTCTGCTCTTTCTGAATCAAGCACCATTTCTTTGCAGAAAAGCTGAGAGAAGCTCTGGAAAAGAAGGACCAGGATCTGGCTGCTGCCCGAAAGGAAGCTGACGACAGAGTCGCTCTGGCCGAACAGAAGCTGGCTTCGGTCGGCCAGTTGGAAGAAGAGAATACCAGGCTGAAGTCTGCTCTGAATGACTCCAACAAGGAGTGCTCGCGCTGGAAGAAGGCGAATCTCGTCCAGGGCGAGAAAATGAAAAGCATTGCTCGCAGGAGGGATGATCTGGAGAGCTATCTGAGAAGTCTTGCCAAGAAGTTGTTCATCAAGCTTGAAGGTGCACATTCTGTTCCGATTGATTTTTTTTTGTCGACTCAGTGTACGAAAATTGACTTTCCTTGGATCGTGAATGCAGAGTTTTGCAGAATTTTGAAGAGGAGACTGGGCGGATCGAACCATGGTTTGGATCCAATCAACTCTCCCGTGAAAGATGAAACTGCCATGAATCTGCTCCGACTTGGAATCTCGCACCGACGGTGCCATGGACTACTTGGCTCGACTGAAGGTCGCCATGTCACGGATCGACCCGGCACTTTGGCCAGAGGCCACACTCCAAAACGATCTTGAGTCTCTGATGACTCGACTTAATGGAATCCCTGACCGAGTGCAGGAGTGGAAGAAGTCTTCTGCTCGGTGTGGCGCTGATGTGGCTCTGTCTTTGGTTCGTGTCCACTGCAAGGAGGTGCGACAAGATAAGCTAGGCCGCAATCAAGGTCGCCAACACCCAGAAGCACGACTTCCGAACTTTATGGAGACTTTCATTTCTGCCGCCACTCGGATTGCCGATGGCGTCGACCTGGACGAGTTCGTCGAGCCTACTAGCCCTCCTCCTGCGGAGTGAACAAACTTTTATGCCCCACCTTAAATTTAGCCTCGAAATGCCGAGTGGTTTTTGTAACCGTTAAACTCTTTCGGGCTGAATGCCTGAGCACTTTGGACCTATGGTCCGGACCCTTTAGGATTTATCTGAACTCGGTTTATCGTTGAATATCTTTATGAATCCCCCGTCGAGTGGAAATAGTTCTCTTTCGAGACAACTTTTTGTACTTGTGTGGCGCGGCTCCGAAGGGGAGTAGCAGTCGACCTGCACCTCGTTACTGCCAGAGCAGATGGAGTGCACGTTGTATTTGTGGCGAAGCTCTCCAAGGAGGAGGTGGTCGTCGATCTGCAAGCTTTGTTACTGCAGAGCGGGATGTGTTTCGTACTTAGGCGAGACCTGACCGCAACTAAGCTCTTCAAACGAGAAACTTAGGCAAGTACCGGACTGCAGCTAAGCCCGAGTGGGAGACTTCTCCACTCGGTAGATTTTTCAAACTTAGGCAGTGCCTGACTGCAGCTAAGTCCTCAAGCGAGAGAACTTAGGCGAGTACTGGACTGCAGCTAAGCCTCCGAGTGGGAGGGCTGCTCTCCACTCGGTAGGATTTTTTGTTTTTCAAACTTAGGCGAGTGCCTGACTGCAGCTGAGTCCTCAAGAGAGAGAACTTAGGCGAGTACTGGACTGCAGCTAGGCCCCCGAGTGGGAGGGATGCTCTCCACTCGGTAGGATTTTTTCAAACTTAGGCGAGTGCCTGACTGCAGCTAAGTCCTCAAGAGAGAGAACTTAGGCGAGTACTGGACTGCAGCTAAGCCCCCGAGTGGGAGGGCTGCTCTCCACTCGGTAGGATTTTTTCAAACTTAGGCGAGTGCCTGACTGCAGCAAAGTCCTCAAGCGAGAGAACTTAGGCGAGTACTGGACTGCAGCTAAGCCCCCAAGTGGGAGGGCTGCTCTCCACTCGGTAGGATTTTTTCAAACTTAGGCAAGTGTCTGACTGCAGCTAAGTCCTCAAGCGAGAGAACTTAGGCGAGTACTGGACTGCAACTAAGCTCCCAAGTGGGAGGGCTGCTCTCCACTCGGTAGGATTTTTTCAAACTTAGGCGAGTGCCTGACTGCAGCTAAGTCCTCAAGCGAGAGAACTTAGGCGAGTACTGGACTGCAGCTAAGCCCCCGAGTGGGAGGGCTGCTCTCCACTCGGTAGGATTTTTTCAAACTTAGGCGAGTGCCTGACTGCAGCTAAGTCCTCAAGCGAGAGAACTTAGGCGAGTACTGGACTGCAGCTAAGCCCCCGAGTGGGAGGGCTGCTCTCCACTCGGTAGGATTTTTTTTTCAAACTTAGGCGAAACGGATTCGCAGCTAAGACTCCGAGTGGGAGGCTGGCTCGCCACTCGGTAGGAAATCGTTTTTATAAACTTAGGCGAAGCGGATTCGCAGCTAAGCCACCCACTGGGGGATTTCTTACGTAAACAAAAACAATAATAATCACTGGGAAAATTATAATGCTCTTGTCTTTGATAAATAAACTACAGGAGTTTTTTCTTATTACATCTTATCTGAATGATAACTCAAGTATAAAAGGGGCGGAGTAGCTCCGCATTCCAGGCTCGTGGCTCATCAATCTGGCGATCGACATTGTAGAGGTGGTATGCTCCATTGTGGAGGACTCTGGTGACTATGAAGGGGCCTTCCCAAGTAGGAGCGAGCTTGTGTGGTTTCTGCTGATCCACTCGGAGGACTAAGTCTCCTTCTTGGAAGGCTCGGCTCTTCACGTTTCTGGCATGGAATCGACGCAAGTCTTGCTGATAGATGGTCGATCGAATCAAGGCCATTTCTCTTTCTTCTTCTAGAGGTCGCTGCGTCCTGCCGGGCTTGTTCTGCTTCATCTTCTGAATAGAGCTCGACTCTGGGAGCGTTGTGAAGCAGGTCACTCGGTAAGACTGCCTCGGCTCCATAGACCAGAAAGAATGGGGTTCTTCCGGTCGATCGATTCGGGGTTGTCCTCAATCCCCAAAGGACTGATGGAAGCTCGTCGACCCATGCACCTGTTGCGTGCTTGAGATCGTGCATCAATCGGGGTTTCAGTCCTTTGAGAATTAGGCCGTTTGCCCTTTCTGCTTGCCCATTCGACTGAGGGTGAGCGACCGAAGCATAGTCGACCCGAGTGCCCTGAGAGGCGCAAAAGGCCATGAATTTGTCGGAATTGAAGTTTGACCCGTTGTCGGTGATGATGTTGTGCGGAACTCCATATCTGAATATCAGCTATCTGACGAAACTGATAGCAGTGCAAGCATCAAGATTCTTGATAGGCTTGGCCTCAATCCATTTGGTGAACTTGTCGACTGCTACCAACACATGAGTGAAGTCGCTCCTGCCTGTTCTCAGTGGTCCAACCATGTCCAGCCCCAAAACAGCGAAGGGCCAGACGAGTGGAATGGTTTTCAGGGCTGACGCGGGCTTGTGCGGCATATTGGAGTAATACTGACATCCTTCACATTTGTCGACTATCTCTTTTGCCATCTCATTGGCTCTTGGCTAGTAGAACCCCGCTCGGTATGCTTTAGCCACAATGGTCCAAGAGGACGCATGATGACCACAGGTCCCCGAGTGGATATCGTTAAGGATCATCTGACCTTCTTCTGGTGTAATACACTTCTGGCCAACCCCAATCGCGCTTTCTCTATATAACTGTCCCTTTATGACTGTAAAG
>NW_024112168.1:0-19173 GCF_003073215.2 Triticum urartu | reverse complement strand
TCCAACGCTCCGATTTATGGGCTGGTGCAAGCATCTCGGAGTTGGAACATTCGCTTTGATGAGATGATCAAAGCGTTTGGGTTTATGCAGACTTATGGAGAAGCCTGCTTTTACAAGAAAGTGAGTGGGAGCTCTGTAGCATTTCTCATACTATATGTAGATGACATACTTTTGATGGGAAATGATATAGAACTCTTGGACAGCATCAAGGCCTACTTGAATAAGAGTTTTTCAATGAAGGACCTTGGAGAAGCTGCATATATATTAGGCATCAAGATCTATAGAGATAGATCAAGACGCCTCATAGGTCTTTCACAAAGCACATACCTTGATAAGATATTGAAGAAGTTCAATATGGATCAGTCTAAGAAGGGGTTCTTGCCTGTGTTGCAAGGTGTGAAATTGAGCTCAGCTCAATGTCCGACCACGGCTGGAGATATAGAAGAGATTAGTGTCATCCCCTATGCCTCAGCTATAGGTTCTATTAGGTATGCTATGCTATGTACCTAACCTGATGTAAACCTTGCCGTAAGTTTGGTAGGAAGGTACCAAAGTAATCCCGGCAAGGAACACTGGACAACGGTCAAGAATATCCTGAAGTACCTGAAAAGGACTAAGGAAATGTTTCCCGTCTATGGAGGTGACGAAGAGCTCGTCGTAAAGGGTTACGTCGACGCTAGCTTCGACACAGATCTGGATGACTCTAAGTCACAAACCGGATACGTGTATATGTTGAATGGTGGAGCAGTGAGCTGGTGCAGCTGCAAACGTCATGGCGGGATCTACATGTGAAGCGGAGTACATGGCAGCCTCGGAGGCAGCGCATGAAGCAATTTGGGTGAAGGAGTTATCACCGACCTAGGAGTCATACCCAATGCGTCGGGGCCAATCAAACTCTTCTGTGACAACACTGGAGCTATTGCACTTGCAAGGAGCCCAGGTTTCACAAGAAGACCAGGCACATCAAGCGTCGCTTCAACTCCATCCGTGAAAAAGTTCAAGATGGAGACATCAGAAATTTGTAAAGTACATACGGACCTGAATGTACGCAGATCCGTTGACTAAACCTCTCCCTAGGGCAAAACATGATCAACACCAGAATTCCATGGGTGTTCGATTCATCACAATGTAACTAGATTATTGACTCTAGTGCAAGTGGGAGACTGTTGGAAATATGCCCTAGAGGCAATAATAAAAGCATTATTATTATATTTCCTTGTTCATGATAATTGTCTTTATTCATGCTATAATTGTGTTATCCGGAAATCGTAATACATGTGTGAATAACAGACACCAACATGTCCCTAGTAAGCCTCTAGTTGACTAGCTCGTTGATCAACAGATAGTCATGGTTTCCTGACTATGGACATTGGATGTCATTGATAACGAGATCACATCATTAGGAGAATGATGTGATGGACAAGACCCAATCCTAAACATAGCACAAGATCGTATAGTTCGTTTGCTAGAGTTTTCCAATGTCAAGTATCTTTTCCTTAGACCATGAGATCGTGTAACTCCCGGATACCGTAGGAGTGCTTTGGGTGTGCCAAACGTCACAACGTAACTGGGTGACTATAAAGGTATACTAAGGGTATCTCCGAAAGTGTCTGTTGGGTTGACACGGATCAAGACTGGGATTTGTCACTCCGTATGACGGAGAGGTATCACTGGGCCCACTCGATAATGCATCATCATAATGAGCTCAAAGTGACCAAGTGTCTGGTCACCGGATCATGCATTACGGTACGAGTAAAGTGACTTGCCGGTAACGAGATTGAACGATGTATTGGGATACCGACGATCGGATCTCGGGCAAGTAACATACCGATTGACGAAGGGAATTGTATGCGGGGTTGCTTGAATCCTCGACATCGTGGTTCATCCGATGAGATCATCGAGGAGCATGTGGGAGCCAACATGGGTATCCAGATCCCGCTGTTGGTTATTGGCCGGAGAGTCGTCTCGGTCATGTCTACATGTCTCCCGAACCCGTAGGGTCTACACACTTAAGGTTCGGTGACGCTAGGGTTGTAGGGATATGTATATGCAGTAACGCGAATGTTGTTCGGAGTCCCGGATGAGATCCCGGACGTCACGAGGAGTTCCGGAATGGTCCGGAGGTGAAGAATTATATATAGGAAGTGTAGTTTCGGCCATCGGGAGAGTTTCGGGGTCACCGGTATTGTACCGGGACCACCGGATGGGTCCCGGGGGTCCACCGGGTGGGACCACCCATCCCGGAGGGCCCCATGGGCTGAAGTAGGGTGGGGGGCACCCCACTTGCCTTGGGGGCCATTCCACCCTTGGCCGCCCCCCCTAGGAGATCCCATCTCCTAGGGCCGGCGCCCCCCTAGGGGAGCCTATATAAAGGGGGAGGGGAGGCAGCCGCACCCTGAAGTCTTGGCGCCTCCCTCTCCCCTGCTACACCTCTCCCTCTTGCAGTAGAACGGCGAAGCCCTGCTGCGGTGACTGCTGCATCCACCACCACGCCGTCGTGCTGCTGGATCCCTCGTCTTAACGCAAGCCCCTCTGCTGACCGCCCTGCATCCACCACCACGCCGTCGTGCTGCTGGATCTTCATCAACCTCTCCTTCCCCCTTGCTGGATCAAGAAGGAGGAGACGTCACGCTGACCGTACGTGTGTTGAACGCGGAGGTGCCGTCTGTTCGGCGCTAGGATCTCCGGTGATTTGGATCACGTCGAGTACGACTCCCTCATCCCCGTTCTCTTGAATGCTTCCGCTCGCGATCTACAAAGGTATGTAGATGCATCCGATCACTCGTTGCTAGATGAACTCATAGATGGATCTTGGTGAAAACGTAGGAATTTTTTTTTCTGCAACGTTCCCCAACACTTGAGGTGTGGGGAGTCAACAAAGAGGAGTTCTTGGCTTTCTGGGAATTAAGAAACAACCATGGAATCACCAAACACTTCCTTCTTCTTGTCTTGCATTGGATCTCGCTTTTATATGGTAGGTGGATCAACTAGAGTGTAGTGGGATGGAGTAACTTGCATTGGGTTGAACAAGCGAGTGAAATGTTTGATGATGGTTGCATCCACGAAGGAGGTATGTTAGATAATATGTAGAGGATACATGAAATCTAACTGTTACTAAAAATAACTAGGCCCAAAAGTATTGGTAGGAAACTAGCAAAACCATTAGAAAAGTTCAAAAGACTTTGAACGGCCAGGGCAATGTTCATGAATCAGGTAAATATAGTACTCGGAAAAACGGAAGAAAGAGTGAGTGGTGGGGTTCAAAAGACCTTTTTCTGCTAAGATAGAACGACTCGGAAGTACACGGTAACAATTGCTCTATGGGTACTAGACGGATCCATTCTCAGAATGAAAAATTATAGAAGAGAGCTAAGTCACAACTCAAAGTATCGATTGAAAAGGCGACGGTACCAAAGCCAAACGGACATTGTGACCAATAGAGAAGGAAATCGAGACGGCTTGAAGGTGCCGAAGAAAAAGGTTGTGCTAGAAAACATCGGGGTAAACAAAGAATGTTTTCAAGAGGACTAGCATGACAGTTCCAAAACAAAAGAAATGAAGGTTTTGAACTTTTTGAAAACTGAGTTTGTTCCTCTTAGTATGAATAATCCTAAGTGGCCCAGTAGTACTGGAAAAAAAATCTTTGAAAGTATGTGACCTAGAGAAACTCATACAAAGAGGAATGTGAGGAAGTGGATTTTGGAGGACTTTGGCTTAGCATATGTTCCTAGATTCAAGACCACATATCCATGCTTGTGCCCCTCTTTCATATGAATCTTGAATTCACTAAAAGCCTAGAAATAGATACTAAAAGCTTGATGAGGACAAGAACTATAAAGGGTATTGTGGGGTGGGGGAGGGGTGTCATCAATGATATTCCACTTTCAGGAAAAACGGATACGCAATAGGATCACATGCTATAATTGAAATAAAACTCGATGAGATATCTCCCAAAGTTTTGTCACAAATCATCAAAACCAGCTAGGGTACTATAAAGATGCAATTTGAGGCCACACGGACAAATTGAGCCTTAGACCAATGCAATGAATCCATAGCTCCATGAGCAAAACAAACACTACAACTAAAACACACACACACACAAAGTAAGGAAGCAGAATTCAAATGAAGATACGGAATGAGGTCCTAGAAATTAATGCACCGAGCTACAAGTATATAATGGTTACATAATTCTCACCAAGAATCATGTTACAATAGATACATTAGCTGGGTTTCAGATCACTTGGTTAGTCATATTTTGCTGCGATGTTCAATGTTTGGACCGTGCCCTTGTGTAAAATAGAATGATCTACTAATAACTTAGTATCACACTCATCCAACACAACAACATAACGGCGACAAGCAGAAACACTTTTATTTAGGATATAATCATGACACGATACTCCACGGATGCCACTAGGTGAGCCGTGTGGACAATGACATATAGAGCCAAAAAAATTCAACTTCTAGGACAACTTTTAGATCCAAAGAAGTTCAAGCTCCAAATATATTTAAAAACTTTGTGGATTCTTCGAGCCGCCGCTTCACCAGCCTCCCGAGACTCTCAAAGCATTGTCTCCACCACCAGCCGGATCGACCAAACTATCGGTCGATGGATCCTTTTGTGATGAGGATGGTACGGCTGGAACAGGAATGGTCTTGCATGATGGTATGGGAGCCATTATTTTTTCAGGTTGTCGATCCTTGAGTTCGTGGGTGGATGCGCTGGAGGTGGAGCTCTCAGGCTGTAGGGAGGGGACCGTGTTTGCTTTGCAATGGACTACGTTGCTGATTGTTGTGGAGACCGAATGTCTTGGGGCGAATAATCTGATTTCTAAAGGGCACGCATACCGCTCGAGATACACCATGATGGTTGATACTATCTCGAGATCCCTACGGGAGGGCAGAAAGGTGAAGATCACGCATGTGAAACGTGATCAAAATGTTGTGAGTCACTTTTTAGGTAATTTTTGTAGATGTGAGAAACAGACTGCTTTGTGGATTCGATCGGGTTTTGGTGTTGTTCTAGTGGACTGTCCTTTGATTGAGTAATTAAAACACACTATTCCCCCGCACAAATAAAATGTTGGACCATGGATAAAAGACATCTTGTAGTAAGAAGGAAGAAGAGAAAAAAAATGAACCTCCTCGACTTAATTAAGTCGAAAGTCCACTTCGAAAAATAATGTCATCACCGGTTTTCACCAAATAATTTAATACCAGAAGGACTGAAGCAGAAATACCCACACGCTATCGAAGGCAAGGAGGAGGGGAGCAGAAACACCATTCAATCTCGCCGGCCGCCGCCACCCTAACTGTGCCGAGCTCTCACCAGAATCGCATACATGAGCTCCACGGCTGCTGCGGCGCCACTAGCCAGGCGCACGCGCCCCCGCCTGCCGTCTGCCTCGTCCCGCAGGTCTGATGACCCCTCCTCCGCCGCCAACGCCAACGGAAATGGGAAGACCTCCCCGAAGCTTGCTTCTCCCAAACATATTCCGTAAGAGCCTCGATGCTTTCACCCCTTTTCGTATTGGGACCGCGAAAGATTGAATTCTCTGACTGAGGTTGGGCTCTGGTAAGGGGGAGAGGATGGTGAAGAAGCTAAGGCTGTCCAAAGGCGCTGACGATACCTGAGGGCACGACGGTCTACGACGCGTCCCGGCGGATGGCGGCGAGGCGGGTCGACGCGGTGCTGCTCACCAATGCCCAAGGCCTCCTATCTGGCATAGTCACCGATAAGGTGAACTACTTTCATTACTTTTCAGTGGAATATGTTGTGTGCTTCCATAGTAGTGTTGGAAATATGAGCAAATTACTACGAGATTTAATCTGAATAAACAGAAGATAAATCATGACCACAGCAGCAGAGATTAAACTAATCATGCGAACTAGCATAGCAGATGAACATATCACATCTAGGGCACATACTAGAAGCATGAATTCTACCACGATCTCGAACAGGAAGGATAGAATCACATACGATGCAGCGGGTGCAGCACCGTCGGTGTTGACGTTGTCGCCCATGTCGTCGAGGACGAGGTTGCCGAGGTCGGGGAAGAAGTCGTCGTTCGCGAAGTCGTTGCTGCCAGCAGTCGCGCGAGTGCGCTCCCCAAAAACCTGATCGCCCCTCTCCCGTACAGGATCACGAGAGGCGGGGTTCCGGAGGCCTGCTGTCCCTTCTCGCGGTGCACGCCGGAAGGAGGGATGGAGAAGACTTGCTTGGCGGCGCAATGATCTGGAACAGTGGTGAGAAACCATACGAAGCGGCGGCGGCTAGGGTAGACGTCTGCCTGACTATATAGTGCGGGCCGGGTAGGTCGTGGGAGTAAACCCCACGTCCGAGTCGTCACGATCCAAAAGAATCGGAAACGGTTCAGTAATTAACGCGTCCGTTAATTATTAATTAATGACTCATTAATTTTCCCATGCAGCAAAAATATAGACAACGTGCATAGCTCTGTCCTCGGCTCGGCTCAATCCCGCAACCCGCGGCGCGTCGTGACGAGGCGTGGCGTGGCGAGGCGAGCGAGGAGGAGGAGCGCGCGTGTAGGTCTCCTCTTCTCATGCTCATACAAGTGGTAGAAGAGCTCACCTTATAAAGAGGTGCAACTCTCTCTCAACTTCCGGGGTGGGACTAAACTTTAGCCTCACTCACTCCACTCACATGTGTGCATGAATGGGCCAAGAGAATTTCAGAATTTTAGTTGGGCTTTGGGCCAAAGGCCTACTAGCAAAATTCCAACAATCCCCCACAAAGTCTCATTGGCACATCTCATCATTTAGTTCCAAAACATTGTTTTATATATCGGTGCTTAGTGGAGACTGTGAAGTTGAACTTCCACTTAGAAATTTATGCTACACTAGATCACAACTTGAATAGTGGACTATGCCTTGAACTACAAGTTTTCTGTGAAACTAGTTTCACACAAATTCTTGACCGATACTGGGCTGCCGCAAGGCTTCCCCACGGGTGGAGCGTATACGTCATACTCCAGGGCCTTTCATGAATTTATTAGAGAACACCCAATTCTCACAGACTGCGACGTTAACAGTCAAATTCATATAGGTGTGTTCCTCAGAAGATGTTCTGCAGGACAACATCTCTGCTTACCCGAATAAGCCACTTGGAACACATTAAGATAAGTATCAACCTGCCATGCAGATCAGGAGAGTATTGCATCTTCACGGAGTGGGATAATTAATATAGGGATACTCTCCTCCCAGCTGACCAACAGCTTGTCTCCCACTTCTACTTCACGGGATCTCCGATCACATAGAGTGGGTTACCACTATGGACAACTCATGCGGTGGGTCTCAAACCCATCTCCATCGATGCATTATCTATCACATTACGTGATAGACCCTTTGTGAAGGGATCTGCCAAGTTTTTCGACGTTTGGATATAATCCAACGTAATAACTCCGGAGTTCCTCAATTTTCTGACAGATTTTAGTCTCCTCTTCACATGCCTTGAGGACTTCATATTGTCCTTAGAACTGTTTATCTTGACGATCACAGTTTGATTATCACAGTTCATCAGGATAGGGGGTATTGGTTTTTCAACCATAGGTAAGTCCATCAAGAGTTCACGAAGCCACTCTGCTTCAACAGTGGCAGTGTCTAATGCTGTGAGTTCTGCTTCCATAGTTGACCTCGTTAAGATGGTCTGCTTGCAAGACTTCCAGGAAACAGCGCCACCACCAAGTGTAAAAACATAACCACTTGTGGCCTTAATCTCATCAGCATCAGATATCCAGTTTGAGTCACTATAACCCTCCAGTACCCTTGGATACCCGGTGTAGTGAATCCCATAGCTCGCGGTGCCTTTCAAATAGCGCATAACTCTCTCAAGCGCATGCCAATGATCATCTCCCGGTTTTGACACAAACCGACTCAGCTTGCTCACAGCAAAAGAGATGTCAGGCCTCGTGGCACTCGCCAAATACATAAGCGAGCCAATAATCTGAGAATACCTCAGTTGATCTCTAGCAATCCGTCGATTCTTTCGAAGCAACACACTAGCATCATATGGAGTTGGAGAAGGCGTGCAGTCGCTATACCCAAAACGACTCAAGACCTTTTCCACATAATGAGACTGAAGCAGTGTGATCCCACCATTCTCATCTCTCAACAGCTTGATGTTTAAGATAACATCAGCTACTCCTAGATCCTTCATCTCAAAACAGCGAGATAAGAAATCCTTAACCTCCTTGATTAAATCAAGTTTGGTTCCAAAGATCAATATGTCGTCGACATACAGACAAAGAATAACTCCTTCGCCCCCACCATAGCGATAGTACACGCACTTGTCACCATCGTTTACTACAAAGCCGGCAGCAGTTAATGTTCTTTCGAACTTCTCATGCCACTCCTTAGGAGCTTGTTTAAGGCCATATAAAGACTTTAATAACTTGCACACCTTTCCTTCCTGACCAGGTACTACAAAACCATCTGGCTGATCCATGTAAATTTCCTCCTTCAACTCTCCATTGAGGAAAGCCGTCTTAACGTCCATTTGATGAACGAGAAGACCATGTGAGGCAGCCAGTGATAGTAGCACCCGAATTGTGGTCAGTCTAGCCACGGGTGAGTAAGTATCAAAGAAGTCTTCACCTTCTTTCTGGGTATAACCCTTGGCCACAAGCCGTGCCTTGTACTTTTCAATCGTACCATCAGGTCTAAGCTTCTTCTTGAACACCCACTTACATCCTACAGGTTTGCACCCATAAGGACGGTCAGTGATCTCCCAGGTACCGTTAGCTAAGATGGAATCCATCTCGCTACGTACAGCTTCCTTCCAGTAGTCAGCATCAGGAGATGCATAGGCTTCTGAAATAGTCCTGGGTGTGTCATCCACGAGGTACACAATGAAATCATCACCAAAAGACTTTGCAGTCCTCTGTCTCTTACTCCTCACAGGAGTTCCATTGTTACCCTCAACAGGATTCTCAACGTGTTCCATCGCAATGGTGGTTCAGGAATTACAGTGTTCTCTGCATAGTTCAGGGAAGTAGCAAAATTGTTCCACGAAGGTGGAAGCTTGGCAATGATGCCTCCGGCAACAAATTTGTCCGGCAACACACACTTGAAGTACTCAAGTTCTTTTGCGAGCGACTGTATCTCATGAGCCTGCTGTACAACAGGGCGCTCATCAGTCATCTTGTAGTCATAGAATTGCTCCATGACGTACAACTCGCTGCCGGCGTCCGAGGCACCAAACTTGGGCCTCGAGCGCAGCCCACATGTCCTTGCCATTGTCAAATGACATATACGAATTCATAATGGAGTCATCAAGAACACTCAGAATAGCGCCTTTAAAGAGGGTATCGTTCTTCTCAAAAGCTTCCAGCTGTGCTGGATTAAGATCGCCCTCAGGCTTGTCCTTGGTGGCATCATAGCAGCCCATGGTCTGAACCAGTAGACTGCTCTCGTGCGCCACCTCTTATATTGCGCCCCTTAAAGGCAGGCGGATTCAGATGCGCAGCAAAACCACTTCGAGTAAATTGCCTATAATCAGGTTTTTGGATTGTTGGAAATATGAGCAAATTACTACGAGATTTAATCCGAATAAACAGAAGATAAATCATGACCACAGCAGCAGAGATTAAACTAATCATGCGAACTAGCATAGCAGATGAACATATCACATCTAGGGCACATACTAGAAGCATGAATTCTACCACGATCTCGAACAAGAAGGGTAGAATCACATACGGTGCAGCGGGTGCAGCACTGCCGGTGTTGACGTTGTCGCCCATGTCGTCGAGGACGAGGTTGCCGAGGTCGGGGAAGAAGTCGTCGTTCGCGAAGTCGTTGCTGCCAGCAGTCGCGCAAGTGCGCTCCCCAAAAACCTGATCGCCCCTCTCCCGTACAGGATCACGAGAGGCGGGGTTCCGGAGGCCTGCTGTCCCTTCTCGCGGTGCACGCGGAAGGAGGGATGGAGAAGACTAGCTTGGCGGCGCAATGATCTGGAACGGTGATGAGAAACCATACGAAGCGGCGGCTAGGGTAGACGTCTGCCTGACTATATATTGCGGGCCGGGTAGGTCGTGGGAGTAAACCCCACGTCCGAGTCATCACGATCCAAAAGAATCGGAAACGGTTCAGTAATTAACGCGTCCGTTAATTATTAATTAATGACTCATTAATTTTCCCATGCAGCAAAAATATAGACAACGTGCATAGCTCTGTCCTCGGCTCGGCTCAATCCCGCAACCCGCGGCGCGTCGTGACGAGGCGAGGCGTGGCCGAGGCGAGCGAGGAGGAGGAGCGCGCGTGTAGGTCTCCTCTTCTCATGCTCATACAAGTGGTAGAAGAGCTCACCTTATAAAGATGTTGTGGGAACGTGCAGAAAACAAAATTTCCTACGGTTTCACCAAGATCCATCTAGGAGTTCATCTAGCAACGAGTGATTAGATGCATCTACGTACCTTGTAGATCGCGAGCGGAAGCGTTCAAAGAACGGGGATGAGGTAGTCGAACACGACGTGATCCAAATCACCGGAGATCCTAGCACCGAACGGACGGCACCTCCGCGTTCAACACACGTACGGTCAGCGTAACGTCTCCTTCTTCTTGATCCAGCAAGAGGGAAGGAGAGGTTGAGGAAGATGGCTCCAGCAGCAGCACGACGGTGTGGTGGTGATGGAGCTGCAGTACTCCGTCAGGGCTTCGCCAAGCACTATGGAGGAGGAGGAGGTGTTGGAGAGGGAGAAGGAGGCAACCAAAGGCGTGTCCCAAAGAGCCCTCCTTCCCCCAATATATATAGGAGGGCCAGGAGATCCAATCTCCTAGGGGGCGGCGGCCAAGGGAGGTTTCCCTCCCCCCCAAGGCACCTAGGAGGTGCCTTCCACTCTAGACTCTTCCCTTTTGAAACCCTAGGCGCATGGGCCTCTTGGGGCTGGTGCCCTTGGCCCATGTAGGCCAAGGCGCACCCCCTACAGCCCATGTGGCCCCCCGGCAGGTGGCCCCACCCGGTGGACCCCCGGGACCCTTTCCGGTGGTCCCGGTACAATACCGATAACCCCGAAACTTGTCCCGATGGCCGAAATAGCACTTCCTATATATAATTCTTTACCTCCGGACCATTCCGGAACTCCTCGTGACGTCCGGGATCTCATCCGGGACTCCGAACAACATTCGGGTTACTGCATATACATATCCTACAACCCTAGCGTCACCGAACCTTAAGTGTGTAGACCCTACGGGTTCGGGAGACATGCAGACATGACCGAGACGACTCTCCGGTCAATAACCAACAGCGGGATCTGGATACCCATGTTGGCTCCCACATGCTCCTCGATGATCTCATCGGATGAACCACGATGTCGAGGATTCAAGCAACCCCGTATACAATTCCCTTTGTCAATCGATATGTTACTTGCCCGAGATTCGATCGTCGGTATCCCAATACCTCGTTCAATCTCGTTACCGGCAAGTCACTTTACTCGTACCGTAATGCATGATCCCGTGACCAACACTTGGTCACTTTGAGCTCATAATGATGATGCATTACCGAGTGGGCCCAGTGATACCTCTCCGTCATACGGAGTGACAAATCCCAGTCTTGATCCGTGTCAACCCAACAGACACTTTCGGAGATACCCGTAGTATACCTTTATAGTCACCCAGTTACGTTGTGACGTTTGGTATACCCAAAGCACTCCTACGGTATCCGGGAGTTACACGATCTCATGGTCTAAGGAAAAGATACTTTGACATTGGAAAACTCTAGCAAACGAACTATACGATCTTGTGCTATGTTTAGGATTGGGTCTTGTCCATCACATCATTCTCCTAATGATGTGATCTCGTTATCAATGACATCCAATGTCCATAGTCAGGAAACCATGACTATCTGTTGATCAACGAGCTAGTCAACTAGAGGCTTACTAGGGACATGTTGGTGTCTGTTATTCACACATGTATTACGATTTCCGGATAACACAATTATAGCATGAATAAAGACAATTATCATGAACAAGGAAATATAATAATAATGCTTTTATTATTGCCTCTAGGGCATATTTCCAACAGTCTCCCACTTGCACTAGAGTCAATAATCTAGTTACATTGTGATGAATCGAACACCCATGGAATTCTGGTGTTGATCATGTTTTGCTCTAGGGAGAGGTTTAGTCAACGGATCTGCTACATTCAGGTCCGTATGTACTTTACAAATATCTATGTCTCCATCTTGAACATTTTCACGAATGGAGTTGAAGCGACGCTTGATGTGCCTTGTCTTCTTGTGAAACCTGGGCTCCTTGGCAAGTGCAATAGCTCCAGTGTTGTCACAGAAGAGTTTGATTGGCCCCGACGCATTGGGTATGACTCCTAGGTCGGTGATGAACTCCTTCACCCATATTGCTTCATGTGCTGCCTCCGAGGCTGCCATGTACTCCGCTTCACATGTAGATCCCGCCACGACGCTCTGCTTGCAACTGCACCAGCTTACTGCCCCACCATTCAAAATATACACGTATCCGGTTTGTGACTTAGAGTCATCCAGATCTGTGTCGAAGCTAGCGTCGACGTAACCCTTTACGACGAGCTCTTCGTCACCTCCATAAACGAGAAACATTTCCTTAGTCCTTTTCAGGTACTTCAGGATATTCTTGACCGCTGTCCAGTGTTCCTTGCCGGGATTACTTTGGTACCTTCCTACCAAACTTACGGCAAGGTTTACATCAGGTCTGGTACACAGCATGGCATACATAATAGAACCTATGGCTGAGGCATAGGGGATGACGCTCATCTCTTCTATATCTTCTGCCATGGTCGGACATTGAGCTGAGCTCAATTTCACACCTTGCAACACAGGCAAGAACCCCTTCTTAGACTGATCCATATTGAACTTCTTCAATATCTTATCAAGGTATGTGCTTTGTGAAAGACCTATGAGGCGTCTTGATCTATCTCTATAGATCTTGATGCCTAATATATAAGCAGCTTCTCCAAGGTCCTTCATTGAAAAACTCTTATTCAAGTAGGCCTTGATGCTGTCCAAGAGTTCTATATCATTTCCCATCAAAAGTATGTCATCTACATATAGTATGAGAAATGCTACAGAGCTCCCACTCACTTTCTTGTAAACGCAGGCTTCTCCATAAGTCTGCGTAAACCCAAACGCTTTGATCATCTCATCAAAGCGAATGTTCCAACTCCGAGATGCTTGCACCAGCCCATAAATCGAGCGTTGGAGCTTGCACACCTTGTCAGCATTCTTAGGATCGACAAAACCTTCCGGCTGCATCATATACAATTCTTCCTTAAGGAAACCATTAAGGAATGCCGTTTTGACGTCCATTTGCCATATTTCATAATCATAGAATGCGGCAATTGCTAACATGATTCGGACGGACTTTAGCTTCGCTACCGGTGAGAAAGTCTCATCGTAGTCAACCCCTTGAACTTGTCGATAACCCTTAGCGACAAGCCGAGCTTTATAGATGGTCACATTACCATCCGCGTCTGTCTTCTTCTTAAAGATCCATTTATTTTCTATGGCTCGCCGTTCAACGGGCAAGTCAGTCAAAGTCCATACTTCGTTTTCATACATGGATCCTATCTCGGATTTCATGGCTTCTAGCCATTTGTCGGAATCCGGGCCCGCCATCGCTTCTTCATAGTTCGAAGGTTCACCGTTGTCTAACAACATGATTTCCAAGACAGGGTTGCCGTACCACTCTGGTGCGGAACGTGTCCTTGTGGACCTTCGAATTTCAGTAGGAGCTTGATCAGAAGTATCTTGATCATCATCAATAACTTCCTCTCTAGTCGGTGCAGGCACCTCAGGAACATTTTCTTGAGTTGTGCCATTTTCCGGTTCAAGAGGTAACACTTCATCAAGTTCTACTTTCCTCCCACTTACTTCTTTCGAGAGAAACTCTTTCTCTAGAAAGAATCCATTCTTGGCAACAAAGATCTTGCCTTCGGATCTGAGGTAGAAGGTATACCCAACAGTTTCTTTAGGGTATCCTATGAAGACGCATTTTTCCGACTTGGGTTCGAGCTTTTCAGGTTGAAGTTTCTTGACATAAGCATCGCATCCCCAAACTTTTAGAAACGACAGCTTAGGTTTCTTCCCAAACCATAATTCAAACGGTGTCGTCTCAATGGATTTCGACGGAGCCCTATTTAAAGTGAATGCGGCAGTCTCTAAAGCATAGCCCAAAAAGATAGCGGTAAATCAGCAAGAGACATCATAGATCGCACCATATCTAATAGAGTGCAATTACGACGTTCGGACACACCATTACGCTGAGGTGTTCTAGGCGGCGTGAGTTGTGAAACTATTCCACATTTTCTTAAGTGTGTGCCAAACTTGTGACTCAAGTATTCTCCTCCACGATCTGATCGCAGGAACTTGATTTTCCTGTCACGTTGATTCTCAACCTCACTCTGAAATTCCTTGAACTTTTCAAAGGTCTCAGACTTGTGTTTCATTAAGTAGACATACCCATATCTACAAAAGTCATCAGTGAGGGTGAGAACATAACCATAGCCACCACGAGCCTCAACACTCATTGGACCGCACACATCAGTATGTATGATTTCCAATAAGTTGGTTGCTCGCTCCATTGTTCCTGAGAACGGAGTCTTGGTCATTTTACCCATGAGGCATGGTTCGCACGTGTCAAATGATTCATAATCAAGAGACTCTAAAAGGTCCAATCTGCAATGGAGCTTCTTCAATGCGTTTGACACCTAATGTGACCAAGGCGGCAGAGTGCCACAAGTATGTGGGAGGCTATCATTATCAATTTACATCTTTTGGTATACTCACACTATGAATATGTGTAGCAATACGCTCGAGATTCATTAAGAATAAACCATTTACCATAGGAGCATGACCATAAAACATATCTCTCATATAAATGGAACAACCATTATTCTCAGATTTAAATGAGTAGCCATCTCGAATTAAACGAGATCCCGATACAATGTTCATGCTCAAAGCTGGCAGTAAATAACAATTATTGAGGTTTAAAACTAATCCCGTAGGTAAATGTAGAGGTAGCGTGCCGACGGCGATCACATTGACCTTGGACCAAGAGAGAGACATCGTCACCTCGTCCTTTGCCAGTCTCCGCTTATTCCGCAGCTCCTGCTTTGAGTTACAAATGTGAGCAACTGCACCGGTATCAAATACCCAGGAGCTACTACGAGTACTGGTAAGGTACACATCAATTACATGTATATCACATATACCTTTCGTTTTGCCGGCCTTCTTGTCCACTAAGTATTTGGGGCAGTTCCGCTTCCAGTGACCACTTTCCTTGCAATAAAAGCACTCAGTCTCGGGCTTGGGTCCATTCTTTGGCTTCTTCCCGGCAGCTTGCTTGCCGGGCGCGGCAACTCCCTTGCCGTCCTTCTTGAAGTTCTTCTTACCCTTGCCCTTCTTGAACTTAGTGGTTTTATTGACCATCAACACTTGATGTTCCTTCTGGACTTCTACCTCTGCTGATTTCAGCATAGCAAATACTTCAGGAATGGTCTTTTCCATCCCCTGCATATTGAAGTTCATCACAAAGCTCTTGTAGCTCGGTGGAAGCGACTAAAGGATTCTGTCAATGACCGCGTCATCCGGGAGATTAACTCCCAGCTGAGTCAAGCGGTTGTGCAACCCAGACATTTTGAGTATGTGCTCACTGACAGAACTATTTTCCTCCATCTTACAACTGAAGAATTTGTCGGAGACTTCATATCTCTCGACCCGGGCATGAGCATGAAAAACCATTTTCAGCTCTTCGAACATCTCATATGCTCCGTGTCTCTCAAAACGATTTTGGAGCCCCGGCTCTAAGCTGTAAAGCATGCCGCACTGAACGAGGGAGTAGTCATCGGTACGTGCCTGCCAAGCGTTCATAACGTCTTGTTCTACAGGGAGAACAGGTGCGTCACCCAGCGGTGCTTGTAGGACATAATCTTTCTTGGCAGCTATGAGGATGATCCTCAGGTTCCGGACCCAGTCCGTATAGTTGCTGCCATCGTCTTTCAGCTTGGTTTTCTCTAGGAACGCGTTGAAGTTGAGGAATACGTTGGCCATTTGATCTACAAGACATATTGTAAATATTTTAGACTAAGTTCATGATAATTAAGTTCATCTAATCAAATTATTCATTGAACTCCCACTTAGATAGACATCCCTCCTGTCATCTAAGTATAACATGATCCGAGTTAACTAGGCCGTGTCCGATCATCACGTGAGACGGACTAGTCAACGTCGGTGAACATCTTCATGTTGATCGTATCTTCTATACGACTCATGCTCGACCTTTCGGTCTTCTGTGTTCCGAGGCCATGTCTGTACACATGCTAGGCTCGTCAAGTCAACCTAAGTGTTTGCATGTGTAAATCTGTCTTACACCCGTTGTATGTGAACATTAGAATCTATCACACCCGATCATCACATGGTGCTTCGAAAACAACGAACTGTCGCAACGGTGCACAGTTAGGGGGAACACTTTCTTGAAATTATTATGAGGGATCATCTTATTTACTACCGTCGTTCTAAGCAAACAAGATGGAAAACATGATAAACATCACATGCAATCAAGTAATAATAGTGACATGATATGGCCAATATCACATAGCTCCTTTGATCTCCATCTTGGGGCTCCATGATCATCTTGTCACCGGCATGACACCATGATCTCCATCATCATGATCTCCATCATTGTGTCTCCATGAAGTTTCTCGCCAACTATTACTTCTACTACTATGGCTAACGCGTTTAGCAATAAGGTAAAGTAATTTACATGGCGTTTCTCAATGACACGCAGGTCATACAAAAAATAAAGACAACTCCTATGGCTCCTGCCGGTTGTCATACTCATCGACATGCAAGTCGTGATTCCTATTACAATAGCATGAACATCTCATACATTACATATAGATCATTCATCATTCATCACAACTTTGGCCATATCATATCACAAAGCACTTGCTGCAAAAACAAGTTAGACGTCCTCTAATTGTTGTTGCAAGTTTTACGTGGCTGAAGTAGGGTTCTAGCAAGAACGTTTTCTTACCTACGTGAAAGCCACAACGTGATTTGTCAACTTCTATTTACCCTTCATAAGGACCCTTTTCATCGAATCCGCTCCAACTAAAGTAGGAGAGACAGACACCCGCCAGCCACCTTATGCAACTAGTGCATGTTAGTCGGTGGAACCGGTCTCACGTAAGCGTACGTGTAAGGTTGGTCCGGGCCGCTTCATCCCACAATACCGTTGAAGCAAGATAAGACTAGTAGCGGCAAGAAAGTTGACAACATCTACGCCCACAACAAATTGTGTTCTACTCGCGCAAGAAGAACTACGCATAGACCTAGCTCATGATGCCACTGTTGGGGAACGTGCAGAAAACAAAAATTTTCCTACGGTTTCACCAAGATCCATCTATGAGTTCATCTAGCAACGAGTGATCGGATGCATCTACATACCTTTGTAGATCGCGAGCGGAAGCGTTCAAAGAACGGGGATGATGTAGTCGAACACGACGTGATCCAAATCACCGGAGATCCTAGCACCGAACGGACGGCACCTCCGCGTTCAACACACGTACGGTCAGCGTAACGTCTCCTTCTTCTTGATCCAGCAAGAGGGAAGAAGAGGTTGAGGAAGATGGCTCCAGCAGCAGCACGACGGCGTGGTGGTGATGGAGCTGCAGTACTCCGTCAGGGCTTCGCCAAGCGCTATGGAGGAGGAGGAGGTGTTGGAGAGGGAGAAGGAGGCAACCAAAGGAGTGGATGAAAAGCCCTCCTTCCCCACTATATATAGGAGGGCCAAGGGGGGGGCGCCGGCCCTAGGAGATCCAATCTCCTAGGGGGCGGCGGCCAAGGGAGGTTTCCCTCCCCCCCAAGGCACCTAGGAGGTGCCTTCCACTAGTGGGACTCTTCCCCCTTTTGTGAACCCTAGGCGCATGGGCCTCTTGGGGCTGGTGCCCTTGGCCCATGTAGGCCAAGGCGCACCCCCTACAGCCCATGTGGCCCCCCGGGACAGGTGGCCCCACCCGGTGGACCCCCGGGACCCTTCCGGTGGTCCCGGTACAATACCGATGACCCCGAAACTTGTCCCGATGGCCGAAATAGCATTTCCTATATATAATTCTTTACCTCCGGACCATTCCGGAACTCCTCGTGACGTCCGGGATCTCATCCGGGACTCCGAACAACATTCGGGTTACTGCATATACATATCCTACAACCCTAGCGTCACCGAACCTTAAGTGTGTAGACCCTACGGGTTCGGGAGACAATGCAGACATGACCGAGAGACTCTCCGGTCAATAACCAACAGCGGGATCTGGATACCCATGTTGGCTCCCACATGCTCCACGATGATCTCATCGGATGAACCACGATGTCGAGGATTCAATCAACCCCGTATGCAATTCCCTTTGTCAATCGATATGTTACTTGCCCGAGATTCGATCGTCGGTATCCCAATACCTCGTTCAATCTCGTTACCGGCAAGTCACTTTACTCGTACCGTAATGCATGATCCCGTGACCAGACACTTGGTCACTTTGAGCTCATTATGATGATGCATTACCGAGTGGGCCCAGTGATACCTCTCCGTCATACGGAGTGACAAATCCCAGTCTTGATCCATGTCAACCCAACAGACACTTTCGGAGATACCCGTAGTATACCTTTATAGTCACCCAGTTACGTTGTGACGTTTGGTATACCCAAAGCACTCCTACGGTATCCGGGAGTTACACGATCTCATGGTCTAAGGAAAAGATACTTGACATTGGAAAACTCTAGCAAACGAACTATACGATCTTTAAGCTATGTTTAGGATTGGGTCTTGTCCATCACATCATTCTCCTAATGATGTGATCTCGTTATCAATGACATCCAATGTCCATAGTCAGGAAACCATGACTATCTGTTGATCAACGAGCTAGTCAACTAGAGGCTTACTAGGGACATGTTGGTGTCTATTATTCACACATGTATTACGATTTCCGGATAACACAATTATAGCATGAATAAAGACAATTATCATGAATAAGGAAATATAATAATAATGCTTTTATTATTGCCTCTAGGGCATATTTCCAACAGTACTCTCCTCCCAGCTGACAGACAGCTTGTCTCCCACTTCTACTTCACGGGATCTCCGATCACATAGAGTGGGTTACCACTATGGACAACTC
>NW_024112167.1:0-19942 GCF_003073215.2 Triticum urartu | reverse complement strand
ATAGTTCCGAAACAACACTGACACAATTCGGAGGCTCTGCCAATGAAATAACACCTTCAGCCCACGTAATAATGGCCGTCATCGCCCCGTGGACAGAACCATTCCTCGCCTACCTTACTAGGCAGGAACTCCCCGAGGACCAAAATGAGGCACGCTGCATAGTGCGGCGATCAAAGCCTAAAGTCCGAGGGAGAGCTTTATAAGAAAAGCACTACCGGAGTCCTTCAAAGGTGCATCTCCGAAGAGGAAGGGCGGAACCTCCTGGCTGAAATTCATGCTCGGACTCGGCGGTCATACACGCTGCAGCTCGGTCCCTTGTAAGCAAGGCCTTCCGTACAGGCTTTTATTGGCCGACGGCCCTGGGCAGACGCTCAGGACTTAGTCCAACGATGCACCGGTTGCCAGCTCTTTGCAAACCAAAGCCATATGCCACCCACCGCCCTCCAAACTATCCCCATTACTTGGCCCTTCACGGTCTGGGGGCTTGACATGGTTGGACCCCTTAAAGGCGGAACCCACAAGCAAAAATACTTACTGGTCATGGTGGATAAGTTCACCAAATGGATAGAAGCCAAGCCTGTTAAGACGGCCGAATCCGGACCGGTGATAGACTTTATATCCGGGGTTGTACACCGTTACGGCGTCCCCCACAGCATCATCACTGATAACGGCACGAACTTCACGGCCGACGAGGTAAAACTCTGGTGCAAAAACATGGGCATCAAGCTCGATTATGCTTCCGTCTATCACCCACAAACTAACGGCCAGGTCGAACGTGCAAATGGTCTTATCATGAGCGGCATCAAACCCAGATTAGTGCGGTCCCTCAAGGAATCTAACACGCACTGGGTAGAGGAGCTCGACTCCGTATCTGGGGGCTGCGGACCACGCCGAATCGCACCACCGGATACACACCATTCTTATGGTGTACGACGCAGAGGCAGTTTTGCCCTGCGACATAATTCATGACTCACCTCGAGTGCGCATGTACGAAGAAAGAGAAGCCGAGCTCGATCGGCAGGACAGTTTGGACGCATTGAGGAGGAGCGTGACGTGGCAAAAGCCCGTTCCGCATTCTATCAACAGCAGGCTCGAAGATACCAAAGCAGAGAAGTACGGGCCAAAAATTACAACGTTGGCGAATTAGTTCTACGACCTACAGACAAGAAAAAGGACAAACTCAAGCCCAAGTGGGAAGGTCCCTTCATAATTGACCAAGTCCTGACTGGTGGAGCGTACCGCCTGCGGGATGCATCGGATAACCGACTCGAGCCGAACCCATGGAACGCAGCCCGTCTCCGAAGATTCTATGCCTAGCGCCGGACTCTGTGTTCGTCTCCTTCCTCTGTCCATTTTTTATATATTTTCTGTCTTACATTTCTCTTCTTCTTCTCTCTCTCTTATAGCCTTTAAAGGCTCATAAAGTGACGCGCTATCCGCGCTCATTAAACCTGGGGGCTTCTTTAAACAGAAGCTTATTCATACGGGCTTCATGCCCAACACATGTGTCACACTTCCGCATGTACCTTTTATTCACCATTATATGCATCGATATGACTTAAGTTTTGGCCAAGCTGGGTTGCCTGGCTCCTGTGCTTACCCCTACGTTCCCGATTGTTCGGCTAGGTGGTAAAGGGAGCACCTCTGCGATTGTTACTGCCGGGTCAGCCGGACGTGTACCTCAGACTGGGTGAAGCCGAAAGCTAGCGTTCTTAAGGGAATATTCGGTCGGTGAACTAAAGATGATCCTTTTTTTATCTATACGCCCCCAGATGTTTTTCCTGCGTTTCTTTTCGCAGCATGGACATGCACCTTAGGGCATGCCTCCCAGGGAAAGGAACCCCTAACGGAACTATTCTCCCTGGAAGATGTTTCTTACTAACCATGTAATATAACATAACTAGTCGGGCACTTGTCTGTTCACGCACTAATGACCCCTACGCCTGGTCTCCATGCATTCCCCGGTTCCTATATAACCGCATGGGAATTCGGACACACTCCGGACCGTCAGGTCCCGAGGCTGAAGCGAAAAGGTCGGCCATGACAAATGATCTACAATCCGGCTAGAAGGCATTATAAATGTCAATTAAATTACATAGTCATTTTGACTGTGTATTCCTCTTCAATACCATCTAACAGGCTGTCTAATTTACAGTCCTGCTGGGAATACTTTGCGGCCAACTCTACTTGGCCGTATACTAAGCTTACAGGGATCTCCTTCCCATCGGGCCCTACAGGACCGACCTCGGCCATGTGGTTGGGGTCAGCCTTGTGTACCGCGTCTTCACCATGGCCCAGGCCTCCCTAGCGCCTTGACGGCAGGCCGATATCTTCCACAATCGGAAGCGCCGCCGTGCTCCCTTTAGCTTCTCCGCAAGCTCTCCAAGACCTTCGGGCATGGAGATGGATGGCCACAGGGCCTGGGCGACGCCTTGCATCGCCTGCCGAACTCGAAGCAGTTGCGAGAGCTCGGGAAGAAGGTCACCCGTAGAACCGGGCATCTCCTCTGCAGGACGACCTGTTAGCACACCTACAGACATTACTCTGTTAGTCGACTTCCCCGCCGAACTTTTTTTCAAAGGTTCGTTCAAGCACTTACTAAATATGCCGGCCGAAGCCGCTGATTCTCCTTAACGGAGTCTGACAGCGGCACGAACATCTTTCAGGTCGACGCCCAGCTTGGTGTTGGCATCTTGGAGATCGTTCTTCTCCCGCCTCACCTTTGTCAGCACCTTCTCACCAGCCTTCAGCTGGCGTAGGAGTTGTTGCCTTTCCGGATTCAATCCTGGCGCCATCTGCAATTTCATTTGTCAGATTTCGCACCCATGCGTGCTTCGCAAAATACTTATCTTTCGAAGTGTATATTACCAGAGGGGGTCTCCTTGGGCTCCCCTGCCACGGCTAGTGCGGCCTCAAGTTGGGCTTTGCACTCTTCCAGCTCCTTGGACAGTAGGGAATTCTTTTCTGTAAGAACCTGCATAACAAATGATCCTTAAATCAGTTATTCTAACTATTTCAAGTCTCGGGGGCTACTGGTATATATATATAATTACCAAATCATATGAAAGAATATGAATATGAAAGAAAAAATCAAAAAAGATTGAGAGAAACAAAAAAAATGATGATAAAAATAAAAGAAATTTGCAGGCAAAAAGAGAATAAGAAAAAACACGTGAAGAAGAGAAAGAAATGAAATGATAAGGTCAAATAAACAAAATAGTAAACAAAGATGGGAATTCTTTTCTGTAAGAACCTGCATAACAAATGATTCTTAAATCAGTTATTCATAACTGATTAATATATATATATATATATATAATTACCAAAATTTTCTTACCCGTATGTCTTTTACATATTGCTCTGGCTCTGGCTAGACCATTTTGAGCGGCACGGAGGTACGCATCTCCCGAATTGAAGGCATCTAACGCCCCTTGGGAGAAACAAGCGTCGCGAAGAATTGTCCGGCGACGCCTGTGGTTCATGGCACTCTCCACCTCAGAGTTGGTGGCAGACAACCCGTCCACATCCTCCGTCGGAGGAGCGTCTGGCGCACGCATTGCGTTCGCCTCCGCCTCCGGACCAGGCTTTGGAGCCTGGCTAGTGGAGGCGCGATTGGCAGCCTCTCTGGATATAGTCCGGCGAGGTCTCTTTGTCCTGAAGAGAGCACGAGTGTCAATGTGCCTCGAAGGTATAACACCTGGGATAAGGGGCGCGCCATACCTTTGCGCTGACGCCTCGGTCCGGACTGCACTTCTTTTCTGCCCACGGGGCCCTACGGCCCCTCGTTGGCTTGTCGCCGCAGGTTCGGCCTTCCGCCTTAAAAACCTCCCCTGCAAAGTTTGGTTGTAATCAGGAAACTGAAAACACGAGAGGGCGGACACCTATTCGGGGTACTGCGACTTCGATCTCAGTTACCTCGGGGGCCGGGATTAGCCCTGGGTAATCGGCCGTAATGGCCACCAAGGCATTGTCCTTGCTTAATTGATGGAACACTCCATCAATTAGCTCCACAGATATGTCCGGATCCTCTTGAGAGGCCGGGTCGAGGGACCGTCCTGGGTCCTCGGGTTGTGGAGGAGGGCTGCTTATTTCCTTAACAGCCCGGCACAGTTCCTGTGTTGAAGTCGTCAGACTGAATATTTAACAATGGGAATACAAAACGGATGGGCAAGTAAATACGACCGCTTACCCAGCTTTGGGGATTGTGGATAGAGAATCCACCCTGTGGGTTGACGTGGAGAAATTCCTCCTCTTCTCCCTTATACAAAGTGGACAAGATCTTTAGTAGAGCGGCAGCTGAATCCGGCCCCTTACGGCCGTAGCGGGTGGCGTCATCCTCCCCGTTGAAGTCCCACATGGGGTGGCTTCTATACTGAAGCGGTTGCACCCCCCACATAATGCATTCGGCCATAACCCCGATCATGGTTAGTCTGGAATGGCCTAACAATATTATTCGGCCCATCAGGTAAATGATGTCCCTGTCACTTTCCCTCTGAGGGCTCCGTGGGTGCCAGCTTAGGCGCTTCTTTAAGGGAGCACTGTTGAATTCAGGGAGGCCGATCCGGACAGGATCCGGCAGCGGGACGTCTTCTATATAAAACCATTCTGAGGGCCAGTCTTCGGACGCCTTCTTTGGGGTTCCGGACAGATATCCGGTCCCGGCGATGCGCCACACTTCGGCTCCGCCCACTTGATACATTGACCCCTCCTTAGAGCGGGGCACAAGGCAGAATAACCTTTTCCATAGCCCGAAATGAGCCTCGATACCCAAAAACAGCTCGCAGAGGGCTACGAAGCCCGCGATATGCAATACAGAGGCAGGCATGAGATTGTGTAGCTGGAGGCCATAGAACTCCAGGAGCCCCCGGAGAAATGAATGGATTGGAAATCTGAGCCCCCTTATTAAATAAGAGACGAGGCACACCCGCTCTCCTTCGGAGGGATTAGGGGCACTCTCCGCTTGCTCTCCGCCATTATAGATGGCAAGGCCGGCTCGAACCGGGACCATATAGGCCGGGGGGAGAAATCCCTTGGTCTGGAGCGTCACTAGCTCGCTATGTTTACGCGGCTAGGGGTGTGAATGTAAAAACACTCAGACTTTTCATATTCGTATGACACGTGGGAAGCGGCCATTATTGGGCGTAGAAGCCAAGGAGCGCAACATCTATAAGAAACTGGACTTTATTCAACAGGTACAGGAATTTGGAGGAGAACCCGCCTTGCAATGCTGAAGACAATCTGCGCGCCGGACTCATCGTCATTGAAGCCTAGTTCGGGGGCTACTAAGGGAGTCCTGGATTAGGGGGTGTCCGGATGGCCGGACTATACCTTCAGCCGGACTTCTGGACTATGAAGATACAAGATTGAAGACTTCGTCCCGTGTATGGAAGGGACTTTCCTTGGCGTGGAAGGCAAGCTTGGCGATACGGATATGCAGATCTCCTACCATTGTAACCGACTTTGTGTAACCCTAACCCTCTCCGGTGTCTATATAAACCGGAGGGTTTTAGTCTGTAGGACAACATACACAACAACAATCATACCATAGGCTAGCTTCTAGGGTTTAGCCTCTTCGATCTCGTGGTAGATCTACTCTTGTACTACCCATATCATCAATATTAATAAAGTAGGACGTAGGATTTTACCTCCATCAAGAGGGCCCGAACCTGGGTAAAACTTCGTGTCCCCCTCATGTTACCATCCGGCCTAGACGCACAGTTCGGGACCCCCTACCCGAGATCCGTCGGTTTTGACACCGACAGTGTGTGTGTGTGGTTGTGTGTGTTTGTGTGTGTGTGCGTGTCAAGGGTCTCCAGTTGCAAGCAGACTACCGACTCGCAACTAGGGGTGTGTGTGTTTGTCGAGGTTCCCCAGTTGCAATAAGATCACCGACTCACAACTAGGTGAGTCTGTGTCTGTCGAGGCTCCCAGTTACATGTCGACCATCGACTCGCAACTAACGGTGTGTGTGTTTGTCGAGGGTCCCCAATTACATGTCAACCATCGACTCGCAACTAGGGGGTCTGTTCGTCGAGGGTCCCAGTTGCATGTCGAACATCGACTCGCAAATAGGGATGTGTGTGTTTGTCGAGGGTCCCCAGTTGCAAGCCGACCATCGACTCGTAACTAGGGGTGTGTGTGTTTGTCGATGGTCCTCAGTTGCAAGCCGACCGTCGACTCGCAACTAGGTGTGTGTGTGTGTGTTTGTCGATGGTCCCCAGTTGCATGACGAGCATGGACTCGCAACTAGGGGTGTGTGTGTTCGTTGAGGGTCTCCACTTGCATGAGGACCATCGACTCGCAACTAGGGTGTGTGTGTTTGTCGAGGGTCCTCAGTTGCATGTCCAGCATCGACTCACAACTAGGGGTGTGTGTGTGTGTGTGTGTGTTTGTCGAGGATCCCTAGTTGCATGCTGATAATCGACTCACAACTAGGAAGGGTGTTTTATGGTGGCCCCTAGTTGCAAGACGACCATCGACTCGCAACTAACGGTGTTTGTCGAGGGTCCCCAGTTGCATGTCGACCATCGACTCACAACTAGGTGGTGTGTGTATTTGTCGGGGCCACTAGTTGCATGCCGACCATCGACTCACAACTAGGGGTGTTTGTCGAGGGTCCCCAGTTGCATGTCAACCATCGACTCGCAACTAGGGGTGTGTGTGTTTGTCGAGGGTCTCTAGTTGCTTGTCAGCCATCGACCCACAAATGTGTGTGTGTGTCCCTAGTTGCATGATGAGCATTGACTCACAACTACTCGCAACTAGGGATGTGTCTGTGTTTGTCGAGGGTCCCCAGTTGCATGTCGAGCATCGACTCACAACTAGAGGGGTGTGTGTTTGTCGAGGATCCCCGGTTGCAAAAATGTTTTGTAGTTGTAGAGGTGATTTACTTTTGTAACAATGTTCTAAAGTACCTATTATTATTAAACTCCACCCTCGATACGCAATTGGAGGCCTGATTTATTTTTTTTCTTAGTTGCACCTCCACCCATGATACACAACTAGGGTTCATTTTAAAATAACATGTTTCGAATTTACGAACAATGTTCATATTCATGATTGTTTTAAATCCACGTACGTTTTTTAATATGTGAACATTGTTCTAGTTTTTTGACCGGTTTTTTTCCTCTTCTATTGTTTTATTTATTATTAGAAGTCAGCGTACATTTTAAATTTTTTTCATTAAGTATTTTGTAAAAGGTTCATCGTATATATGTCAAAAAACATACACAATACATAGAAAATAAGTTCAATTTATATTAGAAAAAGGTCATTATATACTAAATATTTGTTCAGTGTGTATTATAAAATGTTCACCATAATTTTAGAATTTGTGCAGTGTGTATTGCATACAATGGTGACCGTATATGCAAAAAAATCAGTGTGTATTTTAATTTTTAACATATATTAGAACTGACAAAAAACTGCACCTAAAAGAAAAAAGAAAAAATAGAAAATAAAAGAAACGAAAGGAATACAAAACACAAATCGTTACTACGTACGATCAGCTACAGGCCATAGAGTGAGCAAGTGTGTGGCAGGTGTGAGGCACGCTGGGCCTTGCCTATGCGAGGTGCTATGGGCACGTTGTTCACACAAAAAGGAATAGACAAGGCCCAGTCGATACAATAACAAAAAGGAAAAATAATAAACAAACAAAAAACAGATGATGATTTCAACTTAGATGTGACGTAAGGATGTCACATTTAGATAAGTCATAGACAGACCCTACAAAGATTACTAGGAGGATTTTGAGAAGGCTAAGCCAAATGAAACTTGCGTTTTATTTTAACTTTTTTAGATGAACAACGCTTTTTATTTACCGGAATCAGTTAAAAATCTAACGTCAGATTTGGTCAACTCCAACACACGACTCCAAATGATCCGGCTGCGTCCATTTGGAAGTAGAGGATACAAATTGCGGACCAACACACGGGGCAAACGGACAAATGTTTGTTTTTCGTCCGCTTCCGACCCATTCACCGCCCAAATTTAGGCCGCGGCCGCACCGTCACTCGATTTGGAGAATCTTCATTGTCGCCGCCACGTTGCACAGCTTCCATGACTCCACGACTCTAACACCCGATTCCAAGCCGCACCCCCGCTACCGAAGGTCTCGAAGTGCAAGACCGGCTTCTTCGGGGTATGGGAGAAGCCGTTCGGGAACTTGGGTCTCGAGTTCCAGTGCGACGGCTATGACTACTGCTTGACACCTTCAAGTAACCAGAGGTGTTCGTGCGTGCGTACGACGTTGCCGCTTGGTGTTTCGGCCGATCGAGGCACGAGTTGGAAATATGAGCAAATTACTACGAGATTTAATCCGAATAAACAGAAGATAAATCATGACCACAGCAGCAGAGATTAAACTAATCATGCGAACTAGCATAGGAGATGAACATATCACATCTAGGGCACATACTAGAAACATGAATTCTATCATGATCTCGAACAGGAAGGATAGAATCACATACGGTGCAGCGGGTGCAGCACCGCCGGCATTGACGTTGTCGCCCATGTCGTCGAGGAAGAGGTTGCCGAGGTCGGGGAAGAAGTCGTTGTTCGCGAAGTCGTCGCTGCCAGCAGTCGCGTGAGTGCGCTCCCCAAAAACCTGATCGCCCCTCTCCCGTACAGGATCACGAGAGGCGGGGGTTCCGAGACCTGCTGTCCCTTCTGCTGGTGCACGCCGAAAGGAGGGATGGAGAAGACTTGCTTGGCGGCGCAATGATCTGGAACAGTGGTGAGAAACCATACGAAGCGGCGGCTAGGGTAGACGTCTGCCTGACTATATATTGTGCGGGCCGGGTAGGTCGTGGAGTAAACCCCACGTCCGAGTCGTCACGATCGCAAAAGAATCGGAAACGGTTCAGTAAATTAACGCGTGTTAATTATTAATTAATGACTCATTAATTTTCCCATGCAGCAAAAATATAGACAACGTGCATAGCTCTGTCCTCGGCTCGGCTCAATCCGCAACCCGCGGCGCGTCGGTGACGAGGCGTGGCGTGGCGAGGCGAGCGAGGAGGAGGAGCGCGCGTGTAGGTCTCCTCTTCTCATGCTCATACAAGTGGTAGAAGAGCTCACCTTATAAAGAGGTGCAACTCTCTCTCAACTTCCAAGGTGGGACTAAACTTTAGCCTCACTCACTCCACTCACATGTGTGCATGAATGGGCCAAGAGAATTTCAGAATTTTAGTTGGGCTTTGGGCCAAAGGCCTACTAGCAAAATTCCAACAATCCCCCACAAAGTCTCATTGGCACATCTCATCATTTAATTCCAAAACATTGTTTTATATATCGGTGCTTAGTGAAGACTGTGAAGTTGAACTTCCACTTAGAAATTTATGCTACACTAGATCACAACTTGAATAGTGGACTATGCCTTGAACTACAAGTTTTCTGTGAAACTAGTTTCACACAAATTCTTGACCGATACTGGGCTGCCGCAAGGCTTCCCCGCGGGTGGAGCGTATACGTCATACTCCAGGGCCTTTCATGAATTTATTAGAGAACACCCAATTCTCACAGACTGCGACGTTGACAGTCAAATTCATATAGGTGTGTTCTCAGAAGATGTTCTGCAGGACAACATCTCTGCTTACCCGAATAAGCCACTTGGAACACATTAAGATAATATCAACCTGCCATGCAGATCAGGAGAGTATTGCATCTTTAACTGGAGTGGGAATTAATATCTCTCCTCCCAGCTGACCAACAGCTTGTCTCCCACTTCTACTTCACGGGATCTCCGATCAATCAATAGTGGGTTACCATCCTATGGACAACTCATGCGGTGGGTCTCAAACCCATCTCCATCGATGCATAATATCACATTACGATAGACCCTTGTAAGGGATCTGCCAAGTTTTCGACGTTTGGATATATCCAACGTAATAACTCCGGAGTTCCTCATTTTCTGACAGATTTTAGTCCTCCTCTTCACATGCCTTGAGGACTTCATATTGTCCTTAGAACTGTTATCTTGACGATCACAGTTTGATTATCACAAGTTCATCAGGATAGGGGGTATTGGTTTTCAACCATAAGGTAAGTCCATCAAGAGTTCACGAAGCCACTCTGCTTCAACAGTGGCAGTGTCTAATGCTGTGAGTTCTGCTTCCATAGTTGACCTCGTTAAGATGGTCTGCTTGCAAGACTTCCAGGAAACAGCGCCACCACCAAGTGTAAAAACATAACCACTTGTGGCCTTAATCTCATCAGCATCAGATATCCAGTTTGAGTCACTATAACCCTCCAGTACCCTTGGATACCCGGTGTAGTGAATCCCATAGCTCGCGGTGCCTTTCAAATAGCGCATAACTCTCTCAAGCGCATGCCAATGATCATCTCCCGGTTTTGACACAAACCGACTCAGCTTGCTCACAGCAAAAGAGATGTCAGGCCTCGTGGCACTCGCCAAATACATAAGCGAGCCAATAATCTGAGAATACCTCAGTTGATCTCTAGCAATGTGTCGATTCTTTCGAAGCAACACACTAGCATCATATGGAGTTGGAGAAGGCGTGCAGTCGCTATACCCAAAACGACTCAAGACCTTTTCCACATAATGAGACTGAAGCAGTGTGATCACCATTCTCATCTCTCAACAGCTTGATGTTTAAGATAACATCAGCTACTCCTAGATCCTTCATCTCAAAACAGCGAGATAAGAAATCCTTAACCTCCTTGCTTAAATCAAGTTTGGTTCCAAAGATCAATATGTCGTCGACATACAGACAAAGAATAACTCCTTCGCCCCCACCATAGCGATAGTACACGCACTTGTCACCATCGTTTACTACAAAGCCGGCAGCAGTTAATGTTCTTTCGAACTTCTCATGCCACTCCTTAGGAGCTTGTTTAAGGTCATATAAAGACTTTAATAACTTGCACACCTTTCCTTCTTGACCAGGTACTACAAAACCATCTGGCTGATCCATGTAAATTTCCTCCTCACTCTCCCATTAAGGAAGCCGTCTTAACTGTCATTTGATGAACGAGAAGAGCATGTGAGGCAGCAGTGATAGTTAGCACCCGAATGGTGGTCAGTCTAGCCAGGGTGAGTAAGTATCAAAGAAGTCTCACCTCTTTCTGGGTATATACTTGGCACAAGCCGTCCTTGTACTTTCAATCTACCATCAGGTCTAAGCTTCTTCTTGAAACCCACTTACATCCTACAGGTTTGCACCCATAAGGACGGTCAGTGATCTCCCAGGTACCGTTAGCTAAGATGGAATCCATCTCGCTACGTACAGCTTCCTTCCAGTAGTCAGCATCAGGAGATGCATAGGCTTCTGAAATAGTCCTGGGTGTGTCATCCACGAGGTACACAATGAAATCATCACCAAAAGACTTTGCAGTCCTCTGTCTCTTACTCCTGACAGGAGTTCCATTGTCACCCTCAACAGGATTCTCAACGTGTTCCATTGCAATGGTGGGTTCAGGAATTATAGTGAATTCCTCACTAGATGGAGTAGGTATCTCCTGATTTGATGAACTCGACATATCCTTCATAGGAAATATGTCCTCAAAGAAAGTTGCATCATTTGATTCCATAATCGTACCAACATGCATGTCGGATACCTCAGATTTTATTATCAAAAATCTATAGCCGATGCTATGAAAAGCATAGCCCAGAAGAACACAATCCACGGTTTTTGGTCCAAGCTTGCGCTTCTTGGGAATTGGTATATTGACTTTTGCCAAACAACCCCAAGTACGTAGGTAAGAGAGTTTCAACCTTTTCCTTTCCCATTCCTCAAATGGAGTCATGGTCTTATGCTTTGTGGGAACTCGGTTTAGGACATGACACGCAGTCATTAGCGCCTCCCCCCACCATTCCTTGGATAGACCCGAAGTGTCTAACATGGTGTTAACCATATCAGTTAGAGTTCGGTTCTTTCTTTCGGCTACCCCATTTGACTGGGGTGAGTAGGGAGGCGTCCTCTCATGGATTATACCATGTTCCGCACAAAACAGATCAAATTCATTGGAAAAATACTCTCCACCACGATCGGACCTAAGCCGTTTAATTTTTCGATCAAGTTGGTTCTCTGCCTCAGCTTTATAGTTTTTAAAGAAAGTCAAAGCCTCATCTTTTGATTTCAGAAGATACACATAACAATATCTAGTGGAGTCATCAATCAACGTCATGAAGTATCTCTTTCCACCTTTTGTCAACACGCCATTCATCTCACAAAGATCAGAATGTATAAGCTCTAGTGGCGCCAAGTCTCTTGCCTCTGCAGTCTTATGGGACTTGCGAGGTTGCTTAGCTTGCACACATACTTGGCACTTGGAGCCTCTGACAGTAGATATTTCGGAATTAAATTCATATTGGCTAACCGCGTCATGCAACCAAAGTTAATATGACAGAGTCGTGAATGCCAAATATCAGACTCATTATTGTGGCAAACATTATTAATAACTTTAGTGCAATATCTGACAAAGATAGGCGGAACAAGCCTCTGCACTCATAGCCTTTTCCAACAAATTGTCCACACTTAGAAATTACAACTATTGGATTCGAAAACCAACTTAAAACCATCTCGACATAAACGGGAACCGCTAACGAGATTTTTATTGATGGACGGCACATGATGAACGTTCTTCAGACGCACAGTCTTCCCCGAAGTAAACTTCAGATCGACCGTACCAACACCTCGAACGATGGCATGTGACCCGTTCCCCATCAGCACGGGTGAAGTCCCTGTTGCCTGGTAAGAAGAAAACATGGAGGCGTCAGCACAAACATGTACATTGGCACCGGTGTCAATTAACCAATCAGGGGATTGAAATACTGAAAGGATGGTAGGAAAAATACCGTACCCTGATTCCTTCATATCAGTATCACCGATGACAACATTAGCGGACTTGCCGCTCTTCTCATGTTCGCGCTCCTCAAAGCGGTTAGGACACTTCGGAGCCCAGTGATTAGGATCACCGCAGACATGGCAAAGTCCCTTCCCCTTCTTATGAGAATTCTTCTTGAAGTTGGTAGAATGTGATGGCTTGTTCTTTGTATCAAACTTGCCTTTGCACTGAGTTTTGTTCTTATTGTTTTTGAACTTGTTGGGCTGGGAGTTCTTCTTCTGTACCATGTGGGCACTAGAACCTCCCTCAGCAACTCGAGCACGTGTGTCCTTTGCTCTCGCCTTCTCTTCAACATCAAGAGTACCAATGAGATCCGCAACGGAAAACTCCTGTCTCTTGTGTTTCAGGGAAGTAGCAAAATTGTTCCACGAAGGTGGAAGCTTGGCAATGATGCCTCCGGCAACAAATTTGTCCGTAACACACACTTGAAGTATTCAGGTTCTTTTGCGAGCGACTGTATCTCATGAGCCTGCTGTACAACAGGGCGCTCATCAGTCATCTTGTAGTCATAGAATTGCTCCATGACGTACAACTCGCTGCCGGCGTCCGAGGCACCAAACTTGGCCTCGAACGCAGCCCACATGTCCTTGCCGTTGTCACACGACATATACGAATCCACAATGGAGTCATCAAGAACACTCAGAAGAGCGCTTTAAAGAGGGTATCGATCTTCTCAAAAGCTTCCAGCTGTGCTGGATTAAGATCGCCCTCAGGCTTGCCCTTGGTGGCATCATAGCAGCCCATGGTCTGAAACCAATAGACTGCTCTCGTGCGCCACCTCTTATATTGTGCCCCCTTAAAGGCAGGCGGTCAGATGCGCAGCAAAACCACTTGGAGTAAATTGCCTATAATCAGGTTTTTGGATTGTTGGAAATATGAGCAAATTACTACGAGATCTAATCCGAATAAACAGAATATAAATCATGACCACAGCAGCAGAGATTAAACTAATCATGCGAACTAGCATAGCAGATGAACATATCACATCTAGGGGACATACTAGAAACATAATTCTCACGATCTCGAACAGGAAGGATAGAATCACATACGGTGCAGCGGGTGCAGCACCGCCGGCGTTGACGTTGTCGCCCATGTCGTCGAGGACGAGGTTGCCGAGGTCGGGGAAGAAGTCGTCGTTCGCGAAGTCGTCGCTGCCAGCAGTCGCGCGAGTGCGCTCCCCAAAAACCTGATCGCCCCTCTCCCGTACAGGATCACGAGAGGCGGGGTTCCGGAGGCCTGCTGTCCCTTCTCGCGGTGCACGCGGAAGGAGGGATGGAGAAGACTTGCTTGGCGGCGCAATGATCTGGAACGGTGGTGAGAAACCATACGAAGCGGCAGCAGCTAGGGTAGACGTCTTCCTGACTATATAGTGCGGGTCGGGTAGGTCGTGGGAATAAACCCCACGTCCGAGTCGTCACGATTGAAAAGAATCGGAAATGGTTCAGTAATTAACGCGTCCGTTAATTATTAATTAATGACTCATTAATTTTCCCGAGCAGCAAAAACATAGATAACGTGCATAGCTCTGTCCTCGGCTCGGCTCAATCCTACAACCCGCGGCGCGTCGTGACAGGCGTGGCGTGGCAAGGCGAGCGAGGAGGAGGAGCGTGCGTGTAGGTCTCCTCTTCTCATGCTCATACAAGTGGTAGAAGAGCTCACCTTATAAAGAGGTGCAACTCTCTCTCCAACTTCCGGGGTGGGACTAAACTTTAGCCTCACTCACTCCACTCACATGTGTGCATGAATGGGCCAAGAGAATTTCAGAATTTTAGTTGGGCTTTGCGCCAAAGGCCTACTAGCAAAATTTCAACAATCCCCCACAAAGTCTCATTGGCACATCTCATCATTTAGTTCCAAAACATTGTTTTATATATCGGTGCTTAGTGGAGACTGTGAAGTTGAACTTCCACTTAGAAATTTATGCTACACTAGATCACAACTTGAATAGTGGACTATGCCTTGAACTACAAGTTTTCTGTGAAACTAGTTTCACACAAATTCTTGACCGATACTGGGCTGCCGCAAGGCTTCCCCGCGGGTGGAGCGTATACGTCATACTCCAGGGCCTTTCATGAATTTATTAGAGAACACCCAATTCTCACAGACTGCGACGTTAACAGTCAAATTCATATAGGTGTGTTCCTCAGAAGATGTTCTGCAGGACAACATCTCTGCTTACCCGAATAAGCCACTTGGAACACATTAAGATAAGTATCAACCTGCCATGCAGATCAGGAGAGTATTGCATCTTCACGGAGTGGGATAATTAATATAGGGATACTCTCCTCCCAGCTGACCAACAGCTTGTCTCCCACTTCTACTTCACGGGATCTCCGATCACATAGAGTGGGTTACCACTATGGACAACTCATGCGGTGGGTCTCAAACCCATCTCCATCGATGCATTATCTATCACATTACGTGATAGACCCTTTGTGAAGGGATCTGCCAAGTTTTTCGACGTTTGGATATAATCCAACGTAATAACTCCGGAGTTCCTCAATTTTCTGACAGATTTTAGTCTCCTCTTCACATGCCTTGAGGACTTCATATTGTCCTTAGAACTGTTTATCTTGACGATCACAGTTTGATTATCACAGTTCATCAGGATAGGGGGTATTGGTTTTTCAACCATAGGTAAGTCCTGCAGAGTCTTGTGTTTCGTTGTCTGCTTCAACAGTGGCAGTGTCTAATGCTGTGAGTTCTGCTTCCATAGTTGACCTCGTTAAGATGGTCTGCTTGCAAGACTTCCAGGAAACAGCGCCACCACCAAGTGTAAAAACATAACCACTTGTGGCCTTAATCTCATCAGCATCAGATATCAGTTTGAGTCACTATAACCCTCCAGTACCCTTGGATACCCGGTGTAGTGAATCCCATAGCTCGCGGTGCCTTTCAAATAGCGCATAACTCTCTCAAGCGCATGCCAATGATCATCTCCCGGTTTTGACACAAACCGACTCAGCTTGCTCACAGCAAAAGAGATGTCAGGCCTCGTTGCACTCGCCAAATACATAAGCGAGAGCCAATAATGAGAATACCTCAGTTGATCTCTAGCAATCCGTTGATTCTTTTCGAAGCAACACAGCATCATATGGAGTTGGAGAAGGCGTGCAGTCCGCTATACCCAAAACGACTCAAGACCTTTCCCACATAATGAAGACTGAAGCAGTGTGATCCACCATTCTCATCTCTCAACAGCTTGAATGTTAAGATAACATCAGGCTACTCCTAGATCCTTCATCTCAAACAGCGAGATAAGAAATCCTAACTCCTTGATTAAATCAAGTTTGGTTCCAAAGATCAATATGTCGTCGACATACAGACCAAAGAATAACTCCTTCGCCCCCACCATAGCGATAGTAACATGCACTTGTCACCATCGTTTACTACAAAGCCGGCAAGTAGTTAATGTTCTTTCGAACTTCTCATGCCACTCCTTAGGAGCTTGTTTAAGGCCATATAAAGACTTTAATAACTTGCACACCTTTCCTTCTTGACCAGGTACTACAAAACCATCTGGCTAATCCATGTAAATTTCCTCCTTCAACTCTCCATTGAGGAAAGTCCGTCTTAACGTCCATTTGATGAACGAGAAGACCATGTGAGGCAGCCAGTGATAGTAGCACCCGAATTGTGGTCAGTCTAGCCACGGGTGAGTAAGTATCAAAGAAGTCTTCACCTTCTTTCTGGGTATAACCCTTGGCCACAAGCCGTGCCTTGTACTTTTCAATCGTACCATCAGGTCTAAGCTTCTTCTTGAACACCCACTTACATCCTAGAGGTTTGCACCCATAAGGACGGTCAGTGATCTCCCAGGTACCGTTAGCTAAGATGGAATCCATCTCGCTACGTACAGCTTCCTTCCAGTAGTCAGCATCAGGAGATGCATAGGCTCTGAAATAGTCCTGGGTGTTCATCCACGGTGTACACAATGAAATCATCACCAAAAGACTTTGCAGTCCTCTGTCTCTTACGCCTCACAGGAGTTCCATTGTTACCCTCAACAGGATTCTCAACGTGTTCCATCGCAATGTGTGCGTTCAGGAATTACAGTGAATTCCTCACTAGATGGAGTAGGATCTCCTGATTTGATGAACTCGACATATCCTTCATAGGAAATATGTCCTCAAAAAAAGTTGCATCATTTGATTCCATAATCGTACCAACATGCATGTCGGATACCTCAGATTTTATTATCAAAAATCTATAGCCGATGCTATGAAAAGCATAGCCCAGAAGAACACAATCCACGGTTTTTGGTCCAAGCTTACGCTTTTTGGGAATTGGTATATTGACTTCCGCCAAACAACCCCAAATACGTAGGTAAGAGAGTTTTAACCTTTTCCTTTCCCATTCCTCAAATGAAGTCATGGTCTTATACTTTGTGGGAACTCGGTTTAGGACATGACACGCAGTCATTAGCGCCTCCCCCCACCATTCCTTGGATAGACCCGAAGTGTCTAACATGGTGTTAACCATATCAGTTAGAGTTTGGTTCTTTCTTTCGGCTACCCCATTTGACTGGGGTGAGTAGGGAGGCGTCCTCTCATGGATTATACCATGTTCCGCACAAAACAGATCAAATTCATTGGAAAAATACTCTCCATCATGATCAGACCTAAGCCGTTTAATTTTTCGATCAAGTTGGTTCTCTGCCTCAGCTTTATAGAGTTTTTAAAGAAAGTCAAAGCCTCATCTTTTGATTTCAGAAGATACACATAACAATATCTAGTGGAGTCATCAATCAACGTCATGAAGTATCTCTTTCCACCTTTTGTCAACACGCCATTCATCTCACAAAGATCAGAATGTATAAGCTCTAGTGGCGCCAAGTCTCTTGCCTCTGCAGTCTTATGGGACTTGCGAGGTTGCTTAGCTTGCACACATACTTGGCACTTGGAGCCTTTGACAGTAGAGATTTTCGGAATTAAATTCATATTGGCTAACCGCGTCATGCAACCAAAGTTAATATGACAGAGTCGTGAATGCCAAATATCAGACTCATTATTGTGGCAAACATTATTAATAACTTTAGTGCAAATATCTGACAAAGATAGGCGGAACAAGCCTCCGCACTCATAGACCTTTTCCAAAATTGTCCACACTTAGAAATTACAACTTTATTGGATTCGAAAACCAACTTAAAACCATCTCGGCATAAACGGGAACCGCTAACGAGATTTTTATTGATGGACGGCACATGATGAACGTTCTTCAGACCGCACAGTCTTCCCCGAAGTAAACTTCAGATCGACCGTACCAACACCTCGAACGATGGCATGTGACCCGTTCCCCATCAGCACGGGGTAAGTCCCTGTTGCCTGTAAGAAGAAAACATGGAGGCGTCAGCACAAACATGTACATTGGCACCGGTGTCAATTAACCAATCAGGGGATTGAAATACTGAAAGGATGGTAGGAAAAATACCGTACCCTGATTCCTTCATATCAGTATCACCGATGACAACATTAGCGGACTTGCCGCTCTTCTCATGTTCGCGCTCCTCAAAGCGGTTAGGACACTTCGGAGCCCAGTGATTAGGATCACCGCAGACATGGCAAAGTCCCTTCCCCTTCTTATGAGAATTCTTCTTGAAGTTGGTAGAATGTGATGGCTTGTTCTTTGTATCAAACTTGCCTTTGCCCTGAGTTTTGTTCTTATTGTTTTTGAACTTGTTTGGCTGGGAGTTCTTCTTCTGTACCATGTGGGAACTAGAACCTCCCTCAACAACTCGAGCACGTGTGTCCTTTGCTCTCGCCTTCTCTTCAACATCAAGAGTACCAATGAGATCCGCAATGGAAAACTCCTGTCTCTTGTGTTTCAGGGAAGTAGCAAAATTGTTCCACGAAGGTGGAAGCTTGGCAATGATGCCTCCGGCAACAAATTTGTCCGGCAACACACACTTGAAGTACTCAAGTTCTTTTGCGAGCGACTATATCTCATGAGCCTGCTGTACAACAGGGCGCTCATCAGTCATCTTGTAGTCATAGAATTGCTCCATGACGTACAACTCGTTGCCGGTGTCCGAGGCACCAAACTTGGCCTCGAGCGTAGCCTACATGTCCTAGCCGTTGTCAAACGACATATACGGATCCACAATGGAGTCATCAAGAACACTCAGAAGAGCGCCTTTAAAGAGGGTATCGATCTTCTCAAAATCTTCCAGCTGTGCTGGATTAAGATCGCCCTCAAGCTTGCCCTTGGTGGCATCATAGCAGCCCATGGTCTGAAACCAGTAGATTTCTCTCGTGCGCCACCTCTTATATTGCGCCTCCTTAAAGGCAGGCGGCTTCAGATGCGCAACAAAACCACTCGGAGTAAATTGCCTATAATCAGGTTTTTGGATTGTTGTAAATATGAGCAAATTACTACGAGATTTAATCCGAATAAACAGAAGATAAATCATGACCACAGCAGCAGAGATTAAACTAATCATGCGAACTAGCATAGCAGATGAACATATCACATCTAGGGCACATACTAGAAGCATGAATTCTACCACGATCTCGAACAGGAAGGATAGAATCACATACGGTGCAGCGGGTGCAGCACCGCCGGCGTTGACGTTGTCGCCCATGTCGTCGAGGACGAGGTTGCCGAGGTCGGGGAAGAAGTCGTCGTTCGCGAAGTCGTCGCTGCCAGCAGTCGCGCGAGTGCGCTCCCCAAAAACCTGATCGCCCCTCTCCCGTACAGGATCACGAGAGCGGGGTTCCGGAGGCCTGCTGTCCCTTCTCCCGGTGCACGCCGAAAGGAGGGATGGAGAAGACTTGCTTGGCGGCGCAATGATCTGGAACGGGGTGAGAAACCATACGAAGCGGCGGCAGGCTAGGGTAGACGTCTGCCTGACTATATAGTGCGGGCCGGGTAGGTCGTGGGAGTAAACCACGTCCGAGTCGTCATGATCCAAAAGAATCGGAAACGGTTCAATAATTAACGCGTCCGTTAATTATTAATTAATGACTCCTTAATTTTCCCATGCAGCAAAAATATAGACAACGTGCATAGCTCTGTCCTCGGCTCGGCTCGGCTTAATCCCGCAACCCGCGGCGCGTCGTGACGAGGCGTGGCG
>NW_024112166.1:0-13280 GCF_003073215.2 Triticum urartu | reverse complement strand
CGTTGGCCTGCTACGGGAATCCAAGCTTCAACACAAGTATTTCTCAATTCACAACTACTCAACTAGCATGACTTTAATATCACCATCTCCATATCTCAAAACAATTATCAAGTATCAAACTTATCATAGTATTCAACACACTCATAAGAAAGTTCTATTATTAATCTTGCATACCAAGCCTATTAGGATTTTAAGCAAATTACCATGCTATTTAAGACTCTCAAAAAATCTAAGTGAAGCATGAGAGATCAATAGTTTCTATAAAAACAAATCCACCACCGTGCTCTAAAAGATATAAGTGAAGCACTAGAGCAAAATATATAACTCAAAAGATATAAGCGAAGCACATAGAGTATTCTAACAATTCCAAATCATGTATGGCTCTCTCAAAAGGTGTGTACAGCAAGGATGATTGTGGTAAACTAAAAAGACTCAAATCATACAAGATGCTCCAAAAAACACATATCATGTGGTGAATAAAAATATAGCTCCAAGTAAAGTTACCGATAGAAGTAGACGAAAGAGGGGATGCCTTCGGGGCATCGCCAAGCTTTGGCTTTTAGGTGTCCTTAGATTATCTTGGGGGTGCCATGGGCATCCCCAAGCTTAGGCTCTTGCCACTCCTTGTTCCATAATCCATCAAATCTTTACCCAAAACTTGAAAACTTCACAACACAAAACTTAAAGTAGAAAATCTCGAGCTCCGTTAGCGAAAGAAAACAAAAGACCACTTCAAGGTACTGTAATGAACTCATTCTTTATTTATATGGGTGTTATACCTACTGTATTCCAACTTCTCTATGGTTCATAAACTATTTTACTAGCCATAGATTCATCAAAATAAGCAAACAACACACGCAAAACAGAATCTGTCAAAAACAGAACAGTCTGTAGTAATCTGTAGCTAGCGCAAGATCTGGAACCCAAAATTCTAAAATAAATTTCGACGTGAGGAATTTATCTATTAATCATCTTCAAAAAGAATTAACTAAATATCACTTTCCAAATAAAATGACAGCAGTTCTCGTGAGCGCTAAAGTTTCTGTTTTTTACAGCAAGTTCAACAAGACTTTCCCCAAGTCTTCCCAACGGTTCTACTTGGCACAAACACTAATTAAACACAAAAAACACAACCAAAACTGAGGCTAGATAATTTATTTATTACTAAACAGGAGCAAAAATCAAGGAATAAAAATAAAATTGGGTTGCCTCCCAACAAGCGCTATCGTTTAACGCCCCTAGCTAGGCATAACAAGCAAGAATAGATCTAGGTATTGCCATCTTTGGTAGGCAATCCATAAGTGGCTCTCATAATAGATTCATAAGGTAATTTAATTTTTTTCTAGGAAAGTGTTCCATGCCTTTCCTTAATGGAAATTGGAATCTAATATTTCCTTCCTTCATATCAATAATTGCACCAATCGTTCTAAGGAAAGGTCTACCAAGAATAATAGGACATGAAGGATTGCAATCTATGTCAAGAACAATAAAATCTACGGGCACATAATTCCTATTTGCAACAATAAGAACATCATTAATTCTTCCCATAGGTTTCTTAATAGTGGAATCCGCAAGGTGCAAGTTTAGAGAGCAATCATCAAAATCACGGAAACCTAACAAATCACACAAAGTCTTTGGAATCGTGGAAACACTAGCACCCAAATCACATAAAGCATAGCATTCATGATCTTTAATTTTAATTTTAATAGTTGGTTCCCACTCATCATAAAGTTTTCTAGGGATAGAAACTTCCAATTCAAGTTTTTCTTCATAGGTTTCACTAGTGGCTTCTCTCGAGAGCATAAGTATTCTACAGTGGGTGAACAAATTACTGTTGAGAAATTGACAGAATTGAGCATAGTTATGAACATATCTAGGTATGATCATGTATATAGGCATCACGTCCGAGACAAGTAGACCGACTCCTGCCTGCATCTACTAATATTACTCCAGTCATCGACCGCTATCCAGCATGCATCTAGAGTATTAAGTTAAAAACAGAGTAACGCCTTAAGCAAGATGACATGATGTAGAGGGATAGACTCATGCAATATGAAGAAAAACCCATCTTGTTATCCTCGATGGCAACAATACAATATGTGCCTTGCTGCCCTTACTGTCACCGGGAAAGGACACCGCAAGATTGAACCCAAAGCTAAGCACTTCTCCCATTGCAAGAAAGATCAATCTAGTAGGCCAAACCAAACTGATAATTCGAAGAGACTTGCAAAGATAACCAATCATACATAAAAGAATTCAGAGAAGATTCAAATATTATTCATAGATAGACTTGATCATAAACCCACAATTCATCGTCTCAACAAACACACCGCAAAAAGAAGATTACATCGAATAGATCTCCACAAGAGAGGGGGAGAACATTGTATTGAGATCCAAAAAGAGAGAAGAAGCCATCTAGCTACTCACACTTCATTGGAGAGGCTATGGTGTTATGTAGAAGCCCTCCGTGATCGATGCCCCCTCCGGCGGAGCTCCGGAACAGGCCCCAAGATGGGATCTCGTGGATACAGAAAGTTACGGCGGTGGAATTAGGGTTTTGGCTCCGTATCTGATCGTTTGGGGGTACGTAGGTATATATAGGAGAGAAGTACGTCGGTGGAGCAATAGGGGGGCCACGAGGGTGGAGGGCGCGCCTGGGGGGGGAGGCGCGCCCCCCTACCTCGGGACCTCCTGTTACATGTCTTGACGTAGGGTCCAAGTCTCCTGAGTTGTATTCGATGAGAATCACGTTCCCGAAGGTTTCATTCCGTTTGGACTCGTTTGATATTCCTTTTCTTCGAAACCCTAAAACAGGCAAAAAACATCAATTCTGGGCTGGGCCTCCGGTTAATAGGTTAGTCCCAAAAATAATATAAAAGTGGGTAATAAAGCCCAATAATGTCCAAAATAGTAGATAATATAGCATGGAGCAATCAAAAATTATAGATACGTTGGAGACGTATGAGCCGGCGGCGAGCCGGCTAAACCCTAGTCGCCTTGGAAGTCGCCTTCCATGAGAAAAATGCTTCGGTATCGGCTGGGTTTGTTGTCTTGTAGTTTTCTTTTTTAGTACTGCTATATAAACCACACGGCCAGCAGGTGGAGAGGATTAACGATGATTAAGCCTCGTGGTTAATAGCGGGAGACCAGCAGCGGGAAAGGAAGAGGCCTGATGCATTTTTGAAACCGAAGAAAAGTATTGCCACGACATGATACCCATCTGCAAGAAGTACACGATCATGATGGTTGGGCATGCCGGTGTACATGGTAAAAGAGGGTGGCGTGGCTACATGAGAAATTGTAGTGGTTGTGTGGGACATAGATGATGAGGTGGTGTGATGACCCGAGACCGATGCTCCAGATGCCTTCCAGTTATTTCATTGCCGCCGTGTGTTTTATTTGATTGTTGCATTCATCATGTCATCATTTTCATTGCATCGACACTCCGTTGCCGTTATTTTTTTGAAACTTGCATCCGCTCATAGTGTCGCTTCTCTCTGTCTCCATTGACCTTTTGTCAGGCCCCCTTGTTTTTGTCAACCTCTCTCAAACCCCCCTCGTGTGCACGTCCGAAAGCTGTCCCGAACCCGATCTGGACAGTCATGACCGATGGACCCGGATCATCCCTAAACATCCCTAAATATCATCGGTTCTTTGTTGGACTCTCCTAGCCTATTTTTCTTGGACCGTCTGATTACGATCGGATGGACCTAATAGCCCATATCCTAATTCCACCCGCTATAAATATCAGTCCAACCCTAATTTCTAGGAGAGCTGTCCCATCCCCCGATTCCCTCCGCCGCCACCACTGCGTTTCCTCGGGATCCCCTCATTCCTTCCCGAGCCAACCCAGCGCCGCCACCTAAGTCCATCGACCCCCTCCACTACCACCGAAGCCTGCAGCCTCCTCCTCCCACCTTGGGATCATCTCACGGCCAACCCGAGCTCCTCCCGTGCCCGAGCCCTCCGGCCTCGAGCTCCACCACGCCTCTTGCTTCCCCGAGCACACGCGAGACTCCTCGCTCTTGTCGTCAGCCATGAGACCCCGCACCCCTCTCTCATGAGGAATTCCTCACCATGCCAGCGCCCGCAGGACCAACACCTCGCGCTACCTTGCCGTCGCAAGCTTCACCGGAGATGAGCGCCGCTGGCCCTTCTTCTCTCTCCCGTGATCCTCCTGATTCTCCCTCTCATCTCTCTGTCTCCTGTCCGTCTGTTGCAGGAGCTTCCGCAGAACAGCCATGGTGAATCGAGCCTGCTCCGCGCCAAATCCGACCTCCTCCCGTTCCCCTGCTTCGGATCTGGTGCTCCACACCTCCTTCCTTGCGCCCTCCCGTTCATCGCTGTGGCTGCAACAAGTTCAAGCTGCACCACCCATTGCTACTCATTGAGCCGTCCTGCGCTCCAACTACCAGGAACTGGCTCCCCCTCGCCAGGACCTCTGGGATCTGTCCGTTCTGCCGCCCAAGACCTCGTCGAGTCCCTCGATTCGTCCGCACCAAGTCCTGCTTCCGCTTGGCCCTGCTCCTGTGCATGAGGACCAGCGCCATCGCAGTCCCGCTGCTGCGTCTTATGTTCGAGGGAGACGAGCGCCACAACCTCCGCTTCCCCTGCATCGAGCACGCTCATCTCGAGCGTTGACCGCCCGATCGAGCCTCCTCGTGCCCGCGCCTGGGCCGCGTCTTGCATATCGCGCGCCTTGGCCCCGCCCCCCATGCATGTCAGCCCAGCCCCAGCTCCACAGCCACGGCTTGCCAGCTCCCCCCCCCACCCGCCCATGAGGGCTAGCTGCCGCCCAAGACCTCGTCGAGTCCCTCGATTCGTCCGCACCAAGTCCTGCTTCCGCTTGGCCCTGCTCCTGTGCATGAGGACCAGCGCCATCGCAGTCCCGCTGCTGCGTCTTATGTTCGAGGGAGACGAGCGCCACAACCTCCGCTTCCCCTGCATCGAGCACGCTCATCTCGAGCGTTGACCGCCCGATCGAGCCTCCTCGTGCCCGCGCCTGGGCCGCGTCTTGCATATCGCGCGCCTTGGCCCCGCCCCCCATGCATGTCAGCCCAGCCCCAGCCCCACAGCCACGGCTTGCTAGCTCCTCCACCAACCGGCCCATGAGGTCTAGTGAGCACCCAGATCCAGTGCCCTCTCCTGTACACGGTTGGGCCAGCCAGATTCGACCCATTCTTGTTTTTCCCTCTGTCCAGCGATTTTAGTATTTATTCCAGGGACTGTAGTTTTGCAAAAAACCCTCCATGTTCATGCATTTAATAACTCCAGAACCGTGCATCATATGTAAATAATTTATATATGTAAAATGCTTATAATTTCATCTAGTTTCACAATATGCCACTTTCATCCATGTTAAAAATGTTTAAACTTGTTGTTTGTTTAAGTTTGCTTAAATAACATGTTAAAATGATTTATTTAATAACTAAATAATCGTAGCTCCGAATTTAATAAACTTCTTATGTAAATGGGGTATAAAAATGCATAGTTTAACATGGTGGCATTAATTTGCATGTTTAACAACTCTAAAATATGGGTTAGGGTAGAACAGTATCAAATTCGAAATATGTATATGGGGATTTTCTAGAATTGTTGTTTGTTATTTCCGGCCCCATTTAAACTTGCCTAAATAGTTAGTTTACTTATGCTTCACCCCTTGGCATGTTTAATAACATTTAGTATTGTTGGGTACATACACGAGAGTGAACTAAATAATTCGAATGTGGTGTTTCGTCAATATGCAACTCGTTGCATATTGAGCTCCACTTAATTTGTAGTATTGTTTGTTGCACTTTGCCATGCCATGACTCATTAAACCGGACATGCATCATACTTGGTTGCACATCATGCCATGTTTATGTGATGGTTGTTTACTATGTCGTTTGCTTCTTTCCGGTTGTGTTTCTCCTTAATAGTTCCGGTTATGTTGCGGTTGTGAGGATTCATTCGACTATGTTGGTTCGTCTTCTTCATGGATTCGATCTTCTTCCTAGCGGGATTTCAGGCAAGATGACCATCACCTTGGATCTCACCGCTATCTTTGCTATGCTAGTTGTCTCGATGCTATCGCTATGTCGCGCTACCTACCACTTGTTTATCAAGCCTCCCAAATTGCCATGATAGCCTCTAACCTTTTCCTCCATCCTAGCAAACTATTGTTTGGCTATGTTACCGCTTTGCTCAGCCCCTCTTATAGCGTTGCTAGTTGCAGGTGCAATTGTAGGTTGTTCCATGTTGGGACATGGATATCATGGGATATCACAATATCTCTTATTTAATTAATGCATCTATATACTTGGTAAAGGGTGGAAGGCTCGGCCTTTTGCCTGGTGTTTTGTTCCACTCTTGCCGCCCTAGTTTCCGTCATACCGGTGTTATGTTCCTTGATTTTGTGTCCCTAACACGGTGAGGGTTTATGGGCCCCTCTTGACAGTTCGCTTTGAATAAAACTCTTCCAGCAAGGCCCAACATTAGTTTTACCATTTGCCTAATGACAACAAAAAACTTGCATAGGGACCTGCCAGCCCCCGAGGTCTCTTAATCAACCCCCCCCCCCACTCGGGGCCAATGCTCCTCATGAGTGTTGGTCCAAAACGGGCGATGTCCAGCGCTCCCTGGGCAACAGGGTCTCAGCCAACTTGATGTCTTTCCCATCCGGTGTACCCTGAGAACGAGATACATGCGACTCCTATCGGGCTAGGTCGGTACATCAGGAGGTCTTGTTGGTTTTGTTTTACCATTGTCGAAATGTCTTGTGCACCGGGATCCCGAGTTTGATCGGATGTCCCGCGATGGAGGATTGTCTCCGCGGATCATGAGCTTGTCATGGGCTAAGTTAGGACACCCCTGCAGGGTTTAAAATTTCGAGAGACATGCTCGCGGTTATGTGGCAGATGGGAGTTTTTAATATCCGGTTGTAGTGGACTTGAATTATACTTAATTAAAATATACCAATCGCGTGCGTAACTATGACTGTCTCTTTTCGGGTGCGTTCGAGAAGAGAACACGGTTGGGTTATGTTTGAACATAAGCAGTTCAGAATCACTTCTTGATCATTAATAGTTTGTGACTGTTGCGTAGTTTCTCATCTTATTCTTGTACTTGTAAGTTAGCCACCATATTGTGCTTAGTCGCTTGCCTCAACCTCACCACTTATCCATTCCATACCCATTAAGCTTTGCTAGTCTTGATACCCATGGTAATGGGATTGCTGAGTTCTATTGGCTCACAAATTACTACAACAACAGTTGCAGGTATAGGTAATGTGATGATCTGACGTGAGAGCGATGCTTGCTTGATTTGGAGTTCTTCTGCTTCTTCTTTGATCAAGGGATAGGTTCCGGGTCGGGGAGCCTGGGATTAGCAGGGTGGATGTCGTTCTTCTTTTCGTTTGGTTTCATCTATAGTCGGATCCTGCTCTTCTGTATGAGGATTGCTATGTATTGATGAAATGTTCTATTCATGTTGTAGCTTGTGGCGAGTGTAAGCCTTTATCTTGTATTCTCATCTATTTAGTACATGGTATGTTGTAATGATATCCACCTTGCTATGCGCTCGAAATGCGGTTGTGCCCCAATCATGAATTCATCACGTGATTGGGATAGAATCACATCTTGGGTGCTACAGGTGGATAGGCTGCATGTCAAGAGAAATAGGATAGTGGGGATAAACTATTTAGGTATTATAGATAAACCGACAGATACAATAAGCAAAGGAAATACCATATTGCATTACTAGAGAGGGATAAACAATCTGAATTTATCTGCCCGGAAATCATCATTCACTGTTTCTGCATTACAAACAATGTGAGATAGTGACAGACGTGGTATTTTCTGCTATGTAATCCATTTACTTTAATTTGGTACTTATACCTGAAAATGGACCGCATGATTTAGAGAAAGATAATCTTCCAGATGGTGTCATGGTGATATATACGACAACATAAACTTAAGATGTTAACAGAATGTAGTATATTGTGCAATATAAATTTATAATTTGCTGATTCCAGCATATATAGTCATCAGTTTGCTTTTTACTGTCAAAAAAATAGACATTGGTTTTCTTTTCATTTCTTCATCTACAGAACATGGGATCAAAAATGAAGGAAAGTAGGAAAGGGTGAGAACAAAAAGGATGTGAAAATACAACTTAGAGGTCAAGTGAAATATTAAAAAAAGTTCACACTCACAATTAAAGAATCTAAAATCACATACTTGCATATGAATTATGCTTTTGCTCGTACATTGGAATTAATTCATGGTTCAGTTGGTACCTTAGGTCCTTAGCACCACTCTGAAATTGAAGAGATGGTATAGAAAGAATATTATTGACTTACAATACCGATGAATTGTTAAGTTAGAATTTTTGAAATAACAAAAATACCAGATTGACGTCGGACTTATAACATCAATATATTGCATCCGTGATAACTTTGTGACCTGTCAAGTAGATGATTCAAAAGTTTTCTCTTTTCTCACATACGCAGCCTTCTCTAATAGCATATAACCAGAAATACAAATCCACTTCATCACCTATTAGTTCATCCATATGCAAACCAAGAGAAGTGAACTCACATGCATGGTCTCTGTTTGCCGGACATGTGGCCTAGCAACACAATGTGTTACACCATGGAATGACATTTCTGGAGTAAGAGACAATTTAGTTCCTGCCTGGTCAGACAAATGAAAAATAAATAAACACATAACATTCCGACAACTTAGAAAATGATGATCAAGAAAACCTCTATTAATTATGAGAAAATGTCTAAAATCAAGGCACATATTCTTTTTCTTACTCTTACATTGAACATATTCAGTAGTAAGAGATCTATGTAAATCCCATTTGAATAATTCACAAGTTCAGTTCAGTAGCACTCAAAATATTCAGTAGCAACCCATCCCAACTCTCTCACCCATCCAATCCACCTATCCACCTGGCCACCGGTGTTTTGCTGTTCTTCCCAGCCCTTTCCCTTGAGAGCGGGAGCACCAGCGTCCCCAAATCCTCTTTTTACCTAGCCCACGCCATCTCCCAGTGCCCATCCACCTATTTCGTTTCCTCAGTTTGGGAACCCCTGTCGGCGTTCTGGGAACCGGGGTACCCAGACTTGCATGCCTGCAGCCCACGGCATGGCTTGATCGGCAGCCTGGTACGGCCCATCTTCAGCATCAATAACGCAAGACCCTCGCAAGTGGCGAAGCCTCGCAAGGCAAATGCCGCCAAGACCTCCAGAGGGAGTGGCCTCCCTAGGCTAGCTCCTGAGGAGCGGAGATTCCTATGCAAGCGCCCACCTCGTGAGGTTAAGATGACGCAATCCATGAAGACCAAGGCCAAGCGGGCGCCAGCGGGCGCAGTACTGTAGGTTTCCTCTTTGTTGCTAAAGAGGCAAGCGCAGGTGCGGAGTCCCGCGGAATCAGCCAAAGGCTTCCATTTCTGTGCTACAAGACCAAGACTGCCAGGACGACGGGACGGAGGTCATCGTCGAGCCCACCACGACGGCACGACTAGAAGCTTTGCAGGCGAAGACCACCTTTCATCAAGATAAGATGTACTAGTTGTCTCCATTCAAAATTGGCCGTTACGGGTGAAGGAAATATGCCCAAGAGGCAATAATAAAGTTGTTATTTATATTTCCTTATATCATGATAAATGTTTATTATTCATGCTAGAATTGTATTAACCGGAAACTTAGTACATGTGTGAATACATAGACAAACACAGTGTCACTAGTTTGCCTCTACTTGACTAGCTCGTTGAATCAATGATGGTTATGTTTCCTAACCATAGACATGAGTTGTCATTTGATTAACGGGATCACATCATTAGAGAATGCTGTGATAGACTTGACCCATCCGTTAGCTTAGCACGATGATCGTTTAGTTTGTTGCTATTGCTTTCTCCATAACTTATACATGTTCCTATGACTATGAGATCATGCAACTCCCGAATACCGGAGGAACACTTTGTGTGCTACCAAACGTCACAACATAACTTGGTGATTATAAAGGTGCTCTACAGGTGTCTCCGATGGTGTTTGTTGAGTTGGCATAGATCGAGATTAGGATTTGTGACTCCGATTGTTGGAGAGGTATCTCTGGGCCCCCTCGGTAATGTACATCACTATAAGCCTTGCAAGCAATGTAGCTAATAAGTTAGTTACAGTATGTAGCATTACGGAAAGAGTAAAGAGACTTGCCGGTAATGAGATTGAACTAGGTATTGAGATACCGACGATCGAATCTCGGGCAAGTAACATACCGATGACAAAGGGAACAACGTATATCGTTATGCGGTTTGACAGATAAAGATCTTGGTAGAAATTGTGGGAGCCAATATGAACATGCAGGTTCCGCTATTGGTTATTGACCGGAGATGTGTCTCGGTTATGTCTACATAGTTCTTGAACCCGTAGGGTCCGCACGCTTAACGTTCGGTGACGATCGGTATTATGAGATTATGTGTTTTGATGAACCGAAGGTAGTTCCGAGTCCCGGATTTGATCACGGACATGACGAGGAGTCTCGAAATGGTCGAGATGTAAAGGTCGATATATTGGAAGCCTATGTTTGGACATCGGAATGGTTCCGGATGAGTTTGGGCATTTTCCGGAGTACCGGGAGGTTACCGGAACCCCTCGGGGAGTATATGTGCCTTATTGGGATTTAGGGGAAAGAGAGAGGGGCTGCCTAGGGCAGGACACACGCTCCCCCAAGGCCTAGTCCGAATTGGACTAGGGGAGGGGTGGCGCCTGATGAAGCTATGTACCTAGGGTAGGGTCATGGACCTGTCCTAACTGCCCTACCCAAGGACATCTCTAGAAGAAATCACCTTTCAATCGACTTGGAGGTGTTCCACTCGACAGACTCGAAGACACTCGACCAAGAAGCAATCACTCGACCAAGATCCAACCACTCGACGTCCAGGAGACCTAAAGTCACTCCGCACGCTAACGGTCGGTCATTAAGTAGCTTTTATGGTCATCATAGCACTTTATTACTAGCGTTACCAGTAACGCCCTGCCTTAATGTACATTGAACCCTTTGTAACGTGGGCTAGGCCGGGGTCTGGCGCCCTCTATATAAGCCACCCCCCTCCTCCGAGACAAGGGTTCGCACCCTGTAATTCATACTCACATAATCCAGTCGACCGCCTCCGGGCTCCGAGACGTAGGGCTATTACTTCCTCCGAGAAGGGCTTGAACTCATAAACCTTGTGCTTACAACTTCTCCATAGCTAAGATCTTGCCTCTCCATACTTACCCCCTACACTACTGTTAGACTTAGAACCACGACAGTTGGCGCCCACCGTGGGGCCGGTGTTTTAGCGTTTGTTGGAGGAGTTGCGACCTTTTCCGACCCGAATCATCATGGTTTTGCGGGAGTTTTGGTGGAGGGCCGCGAGATCCGTCTCGGTGCGCTCACGTTCATCGTCGACGACTCTGCTTGGCTCCAGGAGGCTCCGCTCGACGTGGACGCACTCCCTGTTCGCGGGGCAACGCACTTTAGCGCGTGCGTCGCGGCGTTCTCCTGCGGCAACCGTCAACCCCCTACCGGTCGGCTCCTATGTTGTCCTCCCTCCCCGTCTCCCGCCGGCGCAAGCGCTCCGGTCGGTCGAGACTTCAGCGGTGGGTGAGGCACGCGGTGGCACGTCAGTCGGCCACCCCTCAAGTCGCGGCGATCGAGCCCGACGAATCCCTCTACGGCCTGTTCGACTGGCTCCGCAGAGACCGCATCCGAGTGCGACAGCAGCGATCCGGCGGCGGAGGTTCTGATGGTCGATGGACCGCCCAGTCCTCCCGGTTTTCCCCGCACCGACGGAGGCGCGGGTGGAGGCGACCCGTCGCGTTCCATGAGGAGTATCTTCCCGAGCCTCTCACGTCGCTGCAGAGAGAAGAACTTCGCCGACCGTGGATGCACTGCACACTCCTATCGTTGGAGAAACCCCCGAGGCTCGCGCCTTGGAGGACGCACGCCTGGCAACTTGGCCGAGCGCACTCGACTGAAGAACCTCCAATGAGCACTCGACGAGCGTGCACGACAATGGGTTCCCGAATCCAGTCGATGTTAGCTCTTCCCGCCCCCGCAGGTATATCGGACTCCGATTCAGAATTTAGCAGTTGCGGCCCGTATAGCGGAGTCGATTCAGCCTTCCCAGTCGGAGGCTGGCAGAGGCTTGCTGCAGATTAGAGCGTTACTCCGGGCAGCAGGAGATCAGAATTTCGCTGTTTCTCAGTCGTGGAACAGGATTCACAACAGATCCGTTGCCGCGGACACAGTCCAGTCAGCTCACAGCCCGAGATCGCCCCTAAGGCGTGAGGGACGTGGAGACCGGCGTGACCAGTATGGGAACCATGAGCAGTATGATCACCGAGTCGATCGTGACGGTCGACGTTGAGTGCCCACGCCTCCCCCGAGGAGCGGGTCGTATGTGCCTCGCCAGCAGGATGACAGGCGCCCTCATAGTGGTGGGCGAAGGATTCCAGTTGACCCCAGAGGGCCAGGCTTTGACGCGAGATCCATTCTCGTCCAAGGTTTGGTCGACAGGAACAGGGCTCACCGAGAAGGTCACGACAGAGATGCACCTACCAGCAGCAGAGTACATGTTTCGGGGCCAGAGTGCTTTAGTAGAGCCATCAGGGCTGCTGTGATTCCTCCCAACTTCAGGTTGGCGACTGGAGTCAGTAAGTTCACTGGTGAGTCCAAGCCCGATACTTGGCTTGAGGACTACCGAGTGGCCGTCTAGATTGGCAGCGACAATGATGAAGTGGCCATGAAGCACCTGCCTCTCATGTTGGAGGGCTCGGCTAGAGCGTGGCTGAACCAGTTAGCACCTAGCAGCATTTACACTTGGGAAGATCTCTCCCGAGTGTTCGTCACCACATTTGAATGCACATGCAAGCGACCGGAGGGCTGACGGAACTGCGGTCTTGCGTGCAGAAGCCGAATGAAACTTTGAGGGATTACATCCAGAGGTGGATCACGTTACATCACTCGGTGGAGAATGTGCCTGACCACCAAGCAGTTTGTGCCTTCAAGGAAGGCGTCAAGTACAGAGAACTGAATTTGAAATTCGGTCGAACCGGAGATATGTCCCTGAATCGGATGATGGAGATTGCCACCAAGTACGCTAATGGTGAAGATGAGGATCGACTCAGGAGTGGCAAGCTCAAGTCAGTCGCCCAAGAAACCGGAGGAAATTCCAATCGGAAACAGAAGCGGAAAGCCGAGCCAGCGGCTCCCGGGGAAGCCTTGGCTTTAACCCAAGGAAAGTTTAAAGGG
>NW_024112165.1:0-16544 GCF_003073215.2 Triticum urartu | reverse complement strand
CCACTTGGCAACCTCACCTGATTTGTCCGAAATGACCCTGGGTCACTAAGGAACTGACACGTGTTCCAACGGTCAGATTTCAAACTCACACGGCAACTTTACTTGGGCTACAAGCAAAGCTGACTTGTCCGGCTCTGGAGAAGATTCGCTCTCATTGTCTTCACTCGAAGACATAGGTTTTTGGTTTAGGCATCACTTCAGTCATTCTGACTGGTTCTCCTGGACCCCACTTAACAGTACGGTGGTTCCTATGACTCAACACAAAAGAAAAAGAACTACGAAAGATCTAAGTCTTCGAGCTCCATAGGCTTCATAACGTGTCTTCTTTTGTCATAGTCTTCAATGTGAATATCTTCATATACCACCTTTGACTTCAATGTCTTCATACATTTTTAGGGGTCATCTCTGGTAGTAAAACCGAATCAATGAGGGACTTCTACCTGTGTTATCCTGCAATTCTCACAAACACATTAGTCCCTCAACTAGGTTTGTCGTCAATACTCCAAAACCAACTAGGGGTGGCACTAGATGCACTTACAATCTCCCCCTTTTTGGTGATTGATGACAAACTAGTTGAAGTTTTCAACGGGGAATATAGTCTGTGAAATTGTAAAGGATAAGGAATTGTCTTCATAAGTTGCAAGGGCTCCCCCTGAAGATGTGCATATAAGTTAATTTGCTTTTGGAATGCAAATGCACATGGCAGGTTGTACTTGTGGAGATCCACTTCAGCTTATGATGACAATCCACTATGCATGTGAAAGTATATGAAGATAATGACATGCATAATGGAAAATGGACGTCTGCAGAATGAGATAAGTGCGGAATTTATCGTCGCACATGCGGAATTTATCTTCGCATAACAGGGTGGCAAACAAGTAGCAGACGACCATCTGGTTTAAGTGATACAACTCATAAGAGCCAAATGTAGCAAAAAAAACGAGAGTTGTAAGCACGAAGCAAAATATAAGGCACCCGCCCATATGAACCCGCTTGAAGACTATCAATATCTCATATGCTTCTCCCCCTTTTGTCAGTAATGACCAAAAGGGTAGAAGACATAGAGTCTCTACTCGTTCCCATGAGGAGTAGATGAAGTAGCAGGGTTGTTGATGTTGTTTGGCGGTGCAGAAGAGCTTGGAGGTGCTGAAGCAGGTGGCGGTGAGGTAGCATCGTCTTCTTCATCAATGATTCTGGCAGTGACTGTGGCAGCAGAGGAAGAAAACTCAGAGTCTTCAAGAGATGGAGTCCCCAGCAGCACAGCTCTTCGAGGAGGTGTGGAGTCAAATTTGAATCTCTCAGTGAAGCCATCCTCTTGAAGATCAGCTTCAGAAAGCATCATCGTTAGCCCTTTCCATGTGCGGCGAAAGGTTTCATGGGCAACGAAAGCGTTCTTGGTGGCAAGGTTTCAGATGCGATTTACATCCACCAAGAGGCTCTTCATCTGTCTCTTCAACCAGTCATGATGCCTATCCTGCTTTTGATGAAGGGCCACAAGAAGCTCTCGGTCGTTGAGAACACGAGTGCGCTTCTTGGGTCTTGAAGCAGTGTCACTGTCAGTGGCTTCAGTTGAAGCAGGGTGTGGTGCACATGTAGTGCCAGCCAAAGGATACACCCTGGAGATGGCTTCAACACCTTCAACGTTCTGAGTGAAGCTCTAGTGTTCTGCATTCTGAAGACTCAAAGGTTGCTTGGCAGGCTCAGGATATATAGCTTCAGCAGAGGTATCCACATCTGGCAAGAAGATCCGATGGTTGCGGGCTGAGGGCTGATATGAGATCGCTGAGTGAAGCTTGATCAGTCTCATTACCCAAGGAGCATAGAACTTCAAACCAAGTAAATCTGAGCCTGATGCAGCAAGTTGGCGTATGAAGAAGTCCTGTGCGTTGAAGCATTTGCCATGAAGGATACAAAATATCAGAGTCTTCATTGCACCCTCGATCTTGGCATTTGGAGAGTGCCCTTTGATAGGCCAGAGAGTCTGCCGGATAATGTGATAGATGGTTCTGGGCAGGTACTCAAAGTCTTCAACGAAGAACTCTGTTGGATAAGGAGCATCGTGGGGCAATGGCTTCATCATGGAGAGCATCTGACTCATATTCGGTTCAGGCCTCTGGAATATGCTCTCAAGAGCTTCAGTGTGTAGTGGACAGCCTTCCTCGAAGAATTCGTCAGGAGTGGGCAGGCCGGTGAGCTCAATGATATCAAATGCATTGGCTTCGTGATGGACATTGCCGGTCATCCACTCCAGGGTCCAAGTCTTCGGATCTCTGTTGTATCCTTTGATGTGGAGGGTGGCATAGAATTGCAGCAGAAGCTCTTCATTCCAGTGCTCTTCATCAGTTACAAACTGCAGCAGACCCACTTTCTTGAAGCAATCCAACGCTTCCTCTAAACAGGGCAGACCAGCAATGGCTTCAACATCAAGGCGCTTGTGCGGGAAGATGCGACCTTGTTTGTATAGGATGCATGAATAGTAGCTGCGCTGAGGATAGATCCAGAACCTATCTGATGAAATCCTTTCCCTTGAATAGGGGTTCTTGGAGCTGTTGAAGAAAGTATTATCTGCCTTGAAGCTATTGATGTTAAAGGAGCCAGGTGCTGATGCAGGACCTGGGAACCTCGGCAGCCTTGGGACTGGCTTCTGGATATGAGGCCTGTGCTCAACATGGTAATCAAATTGAGGACCTGCAGCAGACTCAGGAACAGAAGTTGTGGGTTCAGTGGCTTCGCTGTCTTCTGAAGCTTTTGGTGGGGAGGGCTTCACATTGGCTTCAGTGTTGGTTGTGGCAGCCTTAATATTTTCAGCCTCCTCTTGACTAGCTGGAGGGTCGGTCACAAGCACGTTCTCCTGGAGAACTGCTTCTTGGTGGAGCATAGGAGTGGGCTCTTGTGGTGCTTCTTCTGCGGATGATGCAGCCGGAATGTCTTCAGCATAGACTTGAGGCCTTGGACCTTTGCTAAGCCTGCGGAACACAGACGACGCCTGTGGGGTTGGAGTGGGCTGGGCCTCAAAGTCTTCTTCCTCTTGAGGGCGATCCGCTCATGAAGCATCCTGTGCAATTGGCGTCATTGGACGACCAATGCTGATGTGTTCGCTGTGTTCTAATTGAGGAAGGGCCGCATCATCTTCTACATTGTCACGATGACCAATGTCTTTAGCAGCGATGGGATCAGCTGCTGGAATGTCTTCAGGAACAGGAGCCTCTGTGGAGGCAGGCTCATGCACCATCAGTTGACGTTCTGCGTCAGGGTGAACCATAGAAATAGGTTCAACTATCAAGGGCTCTGTGGGAGCAGCCCGAGATTTCTTGGTCTTTCTCTTTTTCTTGCTGGGGGCAGTAGGAGAGGCTTCAGAGCTTTTCCTCTTCCTGGCTTCAGCCTCAGCAGTTCTTGTCTGCTTGAGCTCTGAAGCTGTTGACCGGCTCTTTGGCTTCGAGCCAGTCGTTGCAGTTGGGAAGACAAGCGGAACTGCTTCCTGCCTTGGTGCCTCTTGTTCAGCTGGAACAGTCTTCTTCTTTTTCTTTGCGGCCATCTTGGGGTCGATGCCAGGACACCCAAGTGCCTTGCGCTTCTCAGCCTCATTGTAGGCCTACACACATCTGTCTGCCAGAGTCTTCATTCGCTCCCGCGAACCTTGATCTTCTGCATGCTTCTTCAGAAAGTTTTCCTTTAGCTCATGCAACATGATCTTGAAGCTCTTCACTTCTTGCACGCTGAGCTTGGCCATGTGCTTCTTGAACTGAGCCTTTTCATGATCAATTTTCTGCTTCAGTTCAACAATGCGCTGGGCAATGGCAAGTTTTGAAGCAATAACACCTTGGAAGGCGACGCTTAGGCCAACGGGCAGCTGCAGATCTTCGAAGCTGATGTTTGGTGTGGCAAACCATTCGTCGATGAAGTTGTGGATGATGGCGACATCAAAGAGAGGCAAATTGTTGAAGATTTCAGCTTCTTCTTTGCTCTTGATGAGCTGCTCGAGAGCGTCCTCTCCAAGATCTTCATCACTTGACAGATCAATGGCTTCGCTGCGCAGAATGGCAGCAGCTGTGAGCTCTTTGCCGGTGTGCGACTGAGGCATCTTGGCCTTCTGGGGTTGGAGATGCGGGATACGTCTTCAGACTGCACACTGTCTTCAGGAGGTGCAGTTGCCAATGGCTTCGCCCTTGAGATTTTTGGTGAAGGGGCCGGCTTTGAAGCTTTTGGCTTCTTCGACTGTTTTGGCTTCGGTACAGCAGGAGCTTCATCAGACTCAGAGTTAGCTGGAGGGTCATTCACGGCAGTCCCTTGGACTAAGATGTGGGTGATGAGGCCCTCAAGGTTGGCATACGGACCGATGATATTGGGTTCTGCGTCGCGTGTGCCATCTGCCCTTGGTGCTGAGGGACCAGGGTTGAAGTCTAACCCAAGTTTCTTCTTGTTCTGCTTCACTGATTGTTGGGCAAACTGGAAGTTGCGCTTGAACAGATTGTCATCACGACACCAGAGTAGTGACGACGGATGTGCATCATCAGGCTGTGGCCCACGAACCATGCATGGATAGAATCTTTGGGCAATAGCTTCATCTCTGGACCTGGGTACAAGGTTCTTGTATAAGATGTCTCCCCACGGTCTTTTGATGGCACTTTTCTCATCATACTCTTGGGTTGTGAAGCGGTATTTGAACCATTGTTCTGCCCAATAGCGTCGAATCCATTGGATTCGGGTCTTGCGCTAACCATAATTCTCTTCAGGATCTGTTTTATACATTTCTGCCAGGTCATCAGGCAGATCTTTGGATGTTCCTCCACGTCGCTGTCTGCCCCCCTTCCTTGCTGCTATTTCTGAAGCCATAAACTTTAACTTGAAAGGCTTCAAGACGTTCAAAGGCTTCAAAGGCTTTCTCTTGCTGGACCAACACGAACTGGCTTCAGGAGAATTTATGTGATGCTATAGGAATTCTGCAAATGAATGCAGACTATGAGAACCAAGGGATTCTCCCACGGACATGTACCTGTGACAGCATTAAGGTGCGAGGGAAGGGGAAGAGGTCATATGCATTCTCAGAAGATTTTGAAGATAAATCAGTTTAGAAGACATTGACCTCATCGTACGAAGACATTCACTCATAGATAAGAAGTTGGTTCCAGATTTGTACGAATCCACAGATCAGTACAAGTGAGGAATCTAACTACTTTTTGAAGCACAAGTGAATATTCTAGGCATGTTATGAGATGCAGTTTGAGAGAGATCTAGTTTGTGTGAGCAGAAACTGCTTGTGGTAGAAAGTGACAGATCAATAGGATCAACGGTGCTGTAAAAAGGCAGTTTTATTTACCACACTAAGAACTGCTAGACGGAGCGAGAGATGAGGCCGAGCAGTTCACTCGTCCGTGCCCTAACTTGGCGACGGAGGAGACCTACGGCGACGGCGGAGAGGACGATGTCTGCGGTCGGCGTGAAGACGGCGTCGGAGAGGTTGCGGCAGTGAAGCGCTTCGTCGCCGGCGTCGTCGAGAGCTAGCGATGGCACTAGGGTTCGTGCGACGGTGGAAGAAGGAGATAATGACCGCGGTAAGTGTGAATTTATAGGCGCAGGGGCGGCACTGCGCTATTACTCAGGTGCCCCTGGCGATTCGCATCTGAGGAACGCGTGGCCAGTTTGCGGAAGTTTGGGGTTTGTTCCACGTCCCACGCACGCCTGGATTGTCGGGTGGTCGTTCTTGCTTCTCCGGATTTTATGTGGATGAATGAGCATTGAAAATGGACTTTATGGTTGTCTCTATATCTTCTGCTGACAAGGACGCAGTGAAGACATTCGACAGTTTCAATAGAATGCATATGACTTGGAGAGATAGAGAAGTTGGGGTCCGATCACATTCACTTAGTTCAAAAAGATTCAACACGAAGATATAGCTATAAGTGAATGCTGTAGAGGACAGAACACTAGCATATATATATATATAATCAACATAGTGAAGATAATCATGAAAATATGTTGAGTTCGAAGCCAAACCAAATGTGAAGACATTGCAAGGTAACGCCATGAGAGAAACACTTCAAAATAGAACGTTTGGTGGTGGCGTTACCCACCGTATAGGAAGTATTAGACCCAGACACGGTGCACAATTATCATGGCGCTCCGAAGTCAAATTCCACATTAATGTATTCACACTTAGAATGTATGTCTTCATTGATTGAAGATATACTTTACTTTGTGTGTTGCACATCTAAGTCATCATATGCATAAGTGTTAGGATGTGTGCCTGATCACAGGACATTTGAGGATTCCAGGATATTTAGCTCACACCGTAACTTGCAAAACCTCTTCTCATCCAAGGGCTTGGTGAAGATATCTGCCAATTGCTCTTCAGTGTTGGCGTGTATGATATCAATGTCTTCCTTCACAACATGATCTCTGAGAAAGTGATGACGAATTTCAATGTGCTTTGTCTTCGAGTGTTGAACTGGGTTGTTGGCAATCTTGATGGCGCTTTCGTTGTCGCAGTAAAGTGGCACTTGCTTCAGATGTATGCCATAGTCCTTGAGTGTTTGCTTCATCCACAGAAGCTGAGCGCAGCAAGATCCAGCAGCAATGTATTCAGATTCAGCAGTGGAGAGGGATACACAGTTCTGCTTCTTTGAAGACCAACATACAAGTGATCGTCCCAGAAAGTGACATGTGCCTGATGTAGACTTGTGATCAACTTTGTCACCAGCATAATCAGCATCCGAGAATCCAACCAAATCAAACTTTGAGCCCTTTGGATACCATAATCCTAGAGTTGGGGTGTGAGCCAAATATCGAAGAATTCGCTTCACAGCTAAGTGATGCGATTCCTTTGGTGCCGCTTGAAATCGAGCACACATGCAAACACTAAGCATAATATCTGGCCTAGATGCACATAAATAAAGTAAAGAACCAATCATGGAGCGGTATACCTTTTGATCGAACTCTTTACCATTGTCGTCAGGACCCAGATGATGTTTGGCTGGCATTGGTGTTGTGAAGCCTTTGCAGTCTTGCATACCGAACTTCTTCAGGCAATCTTTGAGATACTTCTCTTGAGATATGAAGATGCCATTGCGTTGTTGTCGTATTTGAAGACCAAGGAAGAACTTCAGCTCCCCCATCATGGACATCTGATATTGCTCTTTCATCATATATCCAAACTCTTCACTTTACTTCTGATTGGTGCAGCCGAAGATAATGTCATCCACATATATTTGGCACACAAACAGTTCACCATCATATGTCTTCATGAAAAGAGTGGGATCTAGGGAACCAGGTATGAAGCCTTTGCTCTTCAGGAAGTATTTGAGTGTGTCATACCAGGCCCGAGGGGCTTGTTTGAGGCCATACAGTGCCTTGTTGAGCTTGTATACCATGTCAGGATGTTTTGGATTTTCAAAGCCAGGCGGTTGTGCAACATACGCTTCTTCTTCAATCTTGCCATTGAGAAAGGCACTCTTCACATCCATTTGGTATAGAAGTATGTTATGATGATTTGCATAGGCCAGCAGTATGCGTATGGCTTCAAGCCTAGCCACAGGAGCAAATGTTTCATCGAAGTCAATGCCTTCCACTTGAGTATATCCTTGAGCAACGAGACGAGCTTTGTTTCTGACAACTTGACCATGCTCATCTTGCTTATTGCGATATATCCATTTGGTGCCTATTATGTTGTGCTTCCGTGGATCAGGACGCTTAACTAGTTCCCATACATTATTCAGCTCAAACTGTTGAAGCTCTTGTTGCATAGCTTGAATCCATTCAGGTTCCATGAAGGCTTCTTCAACTTTCTTGGGTTCTGATATTGAGACGAATGCGAAGTGCCCACAGAAATTGCTAGCTGAGTTTCCCTTGAACGAGTGAGTGGACCAGGTGCATTGATGCTATCAATTATTCTTTCAATCTGCACTTCACTGGCAACGCGAGGATGTCCAGGGCGAAGACTTTGCTCTTGCTGTTCATTGTTGTTGTTGGAAGGAATGTCTTCAGGCTGAGCATTGTCTTCATGTTGATTAGGTGCTGAAATGATAAGTTCTTCTTCAGGATGAGCTTCAGAAGGTATAATTTCTCCAGTTCCCATTAGCTTGATTGACTCACTGGATGGAACTTCATCTAGCACACTTGGCAGCTGCTCTCTTTGTGAGCCGTTGGTCTCATCGAACCGCACATCCACTGTTTCAACCACTTTGTAATGAAAGAGATTGAAGACTCTGTAGGAGTGCGAATCCTTTCCATATCCAAGCATAAAACCCTCATGTGCTTTTGGTGCAAATTTTGAGGTGTGATGTGGGTCCTTGATCCAGCACCTTGCGCCAAATACTCAGAAGTAACTGACATTTGGCTTTTTGCCAGTAAGGAGCTCATAAGATGTCTTGTTCAGTAGCTTGTGAAGATAAACACGATTGATTGTATGGCATGCAGTATCAATAGCTTCGGGCCAGAATTTTCTTGGAGTCTTGTATTCATCTAGCATCATTCTGGCCATCTCAATTAGTGTTCTGTTCTTGTGTTCGACGACGCCATTCTGCTGTGGCGTGTACAGAGCTGAGAATTCATGTGTGATGCCCAAGGTATCAAGATATGTATCAAGGCCAGTGTTCTTGAATTCAGTGCCATTGTCACTTCTGATGTGCTTTATCTTGGCGCCAAAATTGTTCATAGCACGATTGGCGAAGCGTCTGAAGACATCCTGCACTTCAGTCTTGTAAAGGATTATGTGCACCCAAGTATATCTAGAATAATCATCAACAATAACGAAGCCATAGAGGCAAGCAGTAGTAGTTAGAGTTGAGTAATGAGTGGGACCGAAAAGATCCATGTGGAGCAGTTCGAACGGTTGAGTAGTAGTCATGATTGTCTTCGAGGGATGTTTGGCCCTCGTCATTTTCCCTGCTTCACAGGCACCGCATAAATGGTCTTTCTTGAACTTGACGCCCTCGATGCCTATGAAATGCTTCTTCTTCGCGAGGGTGTGGAGGTTCCTCATGCCAGCATGTCCAAGCCTCCGATGCCATAGCCAACATTCTGAAGCCTTTGCTAGAAGACATACTGCAAGCTGTGGCCCTGCTGAGAAATCTACCACGTACAGATCATCTTTTCGATACCCTTCAAACACTAGAGACTTGTCAGATTCCATTAGTACAAGGCAACGATATTTTCCAAACATTACGATCATGTTCAAATCGCAAAGCATTGAGACAGACATTAAGTTGAAGCCAAGGGATTCAACAAGCATGACTTTATCCATGTGTTGATCCCTTGAGATTGCAACTCTACCTAGACCCAATACCTTACTTTTACCAGTGTCAGCAAATGTGATGTGACTCTTGTCGGATGGACGTAAGGTTGAGTCCATAAGAAGACTTCTTTTGCCAGTCATGTGATTTGTACACCCACTGTCAATAATCCATTCTGAAGACGCTGGTGTCGTACCCTACAGTGCAGTTAGGGGGATAGGCTTCACCAAGAGCATTGTGAAGCAAAAACATTTGATGAACCAGTGGGTTATGAAAGCTTAGATCCAGGTTAGGACTAATAGGGAGAGTAGCAAGCGATTCAGGTACGAAGTACATAGTAAGACCATTTGGGCATTTGATCTTGCGCCCTACAAGATGTTTAAGGTCCCCAGCAATAGCGTCAGACGATTTTGGTTTTCTGCTGGAGACCATTCCCTGCAAAAGAGAGTTAAGCCTTCTTAACCACCCACATCTTCAAGGGTGGCTTAGAAGCAATAAGTCTAAGTGCAGCATCTGAGAATTTTGGCTTTGAAGCCTTAGCAAACAGTCTTGCAGGTGGACAATAGTACTCATAAGAATAAGCAGAATAGTTCTTGGTCTTATGAACATAGCGGGTTGATGAACCGCTCTCATATTCATATGACTGAGTATGGTCTCCCTGCAAAACATTTGCGTTAGTGCGACTTAGGTGAGTCCTCTGTTTGTATGAAGCCTTTGGACCGTATGAAGCCTTTGGTCTGAGGTTTGTCTTCTTCAAGTGAGGTGTCATGAAGACATTCACAAGAAGATTTTCCAGACACTTTTTCGGAACCCAGATCTTCTTCATAGGCGGTCCATTCCTGCAGTTAGTACCAATGTACCTGGCAAACACTTCACCATTTTGATTCTTAAACAGTTTATAGTTTGCATCAAAGGATTCATCAATGATAATGGGGTTAGCACAAGTGAAGCCAGTTAGATTGGATGGATCTGCTGAAGGTTCCTTTGCAGCAACCCACATGGTTTTGGGGTACTGCTCAGGTTTCCAGTAAGAGCCATATGTATTCATTTTCCTTACGAACCCAACACCCTCTTTCCTAGGGTTTCAGTTCAGAATCTGCTTTTTGAGGACATCACATAGTGTCTGATGCCCTTGAAGACTTTTGTACATCCCTGTTTCAAGCAATGTCTTCAACCTAGCATTCTCATCAGCAATAGCGGTGGTATCCTCAACAGAGGGGTTAGTTACCGCATCAACAGTTGAAGATATTGCAACAGCAGTAGCAGTAGAACATTCAGCAACAGAAGTAGCATTATCACGCTCAATGCATTTAAGACATGGTGGTTCAAATCCTTCCTGAGCGGGACTGATCTGTTTGGCGCGAAGTGACTCATTTTCCGTTTGAAGATCTTCATGAACCGCTCTCAATTTCTCAACATCTTGCTTCCTTTGAAGATAATCATAGGAAAGCTTTTCATGAGTTGTTGAGAGAGTTTCATGACAATTTTCAAGTTCCTGATATTTAACGTGAAGATTTTTTATGTCTTCAATTAAGGATTCAGATCGAGTCATTTCAGCACCCAACAGATCATCGCTTCTGTCTAACAGTTTTTGAATATGTTCCATAGCTTTCTGTTGTTCAGTTGCAATTTTAGCAAGTGTTTTGTAGCTAGGTTTTGAAACATAATCAGAGTCATCGTCACTAGATGTTTGATAGTGAGTAGTGCGTGTGTTTACCTTGGCACCGCGTGCCATGAAGCAGTAGGTAGAAGCGGAGCAGTCCTTGTCATTTGCATTGGTGTTGGTGATGAAGTCATTGTCTTCAGTGTTGAAGATGGACTTGGCAACGTATGCTGTAGCCAGACTTGCGACGCCTGAGTCGGATTCCTCTTCAGACTCCACCTCCGCCTCCTCAGAAGCAGACTCCTCCTCTGAATCCATTTCCTTGCCAACAAACGCACGTGCCTTGCCAGATGAGCTCTTCTTGTGTGATGAAGACTTTGAGGAAGACTTGGAAGAAGACTTTGAGTATTTCTTCTTCTTCTTCTTCTTGTCGTCAGAGTCATATTCCTTGCTCTTCTTCTTCTTTTTGTTCTCATTGTCCCACTGTGGACACTCAGAGATGAAGTGGCCAAGTTTCTTGCACTTGTGACATGTTTTCTTCTTGTAGTCATGAGCAGGAGCTTCATCATTCCTTGAACTTGATCGGGAAGACTTTCTGAAACCTTTCTTCTTCGTGAATTTTTGGAACTTCTTGACAAGCATAGCAAGTTCCCTTCCAATGTCTTCAGGATCATCAGAACTGCTATCAGATTCTTCTTCAGATGAGGAGACAGCTTTTGCCTTCAAGGCACGAGTTCGCCCATAGTTTGGACCGTAGATATCTCTTTTCTCCGAAAGCTGAAACTCATGTGTATTGAGCCTCTCAATTATGTCAGACGGATCGAGTGTCTTGAAATCAGGACGTTCTTGGATCATCAGGGCCAGGATGTCAAACGAACTATCAAGTGATCTCAGCAGCGTCTTGACGACTTCGTGTTTGGTAATCTCAGTGGCGCCGAGGGCTTGAAGCTCATTTGTGATGTCAGTGAGTCGGTCAAATGTGTGCTGGACATTCTCATTGTCATTTCGCTTGAAGCGGTTGAAGAGATTGCGAAGGACACTGATTCTTTGATCTCTCTGGGTTGAGATGCCTTCATTGACCTTGGAGAGCCAGTCCCAGACCAGCTTGGATGTCTTCAAAGCACTCACACGGCCATACTGTCCTTTGGTCAGATGACCACAAATGATGTTCTTGGCAGTAGAGTCCAGTTGAACGAATTTCTTGACATCAGCAGCAGTGACACCTTCTCCAGCCTTGGGTACGCCGTTCTCGACGACATACCATAGATCGACGTCAATGGCTTCAAGATGCATACGCATCTTATTCTTCCAGTAGGGATATTCAGTTCCATCGAAGACGGGGCACGCAGCGGAGACTTTAATTATCCCTGCAGTCGACATAGCTAAAACTCCAGGTGGTTAAACCGAATCACACAGAACAAGGGAGCACCTTGCTCTGATACCAATTGAAAGTGCGTTATATCGACTAGAGGGGGGGGTGAATAGGTGATTTTTATGAAAGTCTTCAAAACATGGAAGTTATGAAGACAAACAGCAGAGATATGCCTATTACTATGCAGCGGAAGTTAGACTACACTAGGCAAGCCATGGTCAAGTATCAACAGAGTGAAAGCATAGTGACAAATAGCTGTAGTGTAATAAGGATCAGGTAGGAAGATATTATGAAGCCAAACAGATCATACACTCACGTTGTGAAGACAAAAGATAGAACAGACATGCAATGACTTCACAATGAGTGATCAGTAAGTAAAAGGAAGTGAAGATGAAACCAGTGACTCGTTGAAGACAATGATGTGTTGGACTAGTTCCAGTTGCTGTGACAACTGTACGTCTGGTTGGAGCGGCTAGGTATTTAAACTTTAGGACACATAGTCCCGGACACCCAGTCCTGAACACGCAGCTCAGGACACCAAGTCCTCACCGTATTCTCCTTGAGCTAAGGTCACATAGTCCTCGCCCAATCACTCTGGTAAGTCTTCAAGGTAGACTCCCAAACCTTCACAGACTTCGTTCAATGGCAATCCACAATGTCTCTTGGATGCTCAGAACGCGACGCCTAACCGTCTGAAGGATGCACAGTCCTCAAATGTAATAAGTCTTCAGATCACACAGACAAGAAGACTTAAGTGATGCCCAATTCTCTCTGGCTCTGGTGGTTAGGTCTTTATCCTCGCAGGGAATTCTCTCTCAAAGGCTTCGAGGTGGGTTGCTCTCAAATGACAAAAGCCGTACTCTCAATCTGAGCAGCCAACCGTTTATGGTTGTAGGGGATGGGCTATTTATAGCCACTTGGCAACCCGACCTGATTTGTCCGAAATGACCCTGGGTCACTAAGGAACTGACACGTGTCTCAACGGTCAGATTTCAAACTCTCATGGCAACTTTACTTGGGCTACAAGCAAAGCTGACTTGTCCGGCTCTGGACAAGATTCGCCCTCATTGTCTTCACTCGGAGACATAGGTTTTTGGTTTAGGCATCACTTCAGTCATTCTGACTAGTTCTCCTGGACCCCACTTAACAGTACGGTGGTTCCTATGACTCAACACCAAAGAAAAGGAACTACGAAAGATCTAAGTCTTCAAGCTCCATAGGCTTCATATCGTGTCTTCTCTTGTCATAGTCTTCAATGTGAATATCTTCGTATACCACCTTTGACTTCAATGTCTTCATACATTTTTAGGGGTCATCTCTGGTAGTAAAACCGAATCAATGAGGGACTTCTACCTGTGTTATCCTGCAATTCTCACAAACACATTAGTCCCTCAACTAGGTTTGTTGTCAATACTCCAAAACCAACTAGGGGTGGCACTAGATGCACTTACACAAACAAGCAACAAGGACACAATCAACCACGTGCAAGGATCAAGCGATATGATGCAATGATGATATGCTATGCGGAATGCGATGTGGGATGCAAAATGCAAGATATGACAGGAAATGTATGAACCTGGCCTCAACTTGGAAAACCAAGTGTTCCAATGGAAAGATGAGATGAAATCGCTTGAAAACGATATAAAGAACGCCGGAAGCGGAGTTACGGTTTGGAAATGGCAAGCGATTCAAAAATGACACCGGTCTGCGATTTACAGCAAGTAGGCATCTAAATGCAATGAGATGAACATGCTACTGCACCTAAACAAGACAACAAAATACATGGCAGGGATGCACACAAGATGCTTAACAAAAGTCTAGCACTGAGCTATGGCCAAATCATCCACTAACAGGTTCAAACAAGCATGGCAAAAACGCAAATGGTAAAACAGATCTCAGACTTGGTGAAATTAACACTTGTCTGGAATTTCAGATCATTTAGCCCTCTTCGGAGCAACAAAACAACATGCTACAGGACCTGACCATGACAAAGAAAGACATGGCATGGAGCTACTCAACAAGCTTAACAAAAGTCCCTTAGTGACCTTGAGCCAAAAGGGATCACAAAATATACTAACAAGCACACGAACATAGCAAAAACATAATCAGTTTTCAGACTTAGTGAAAACTGGGACATGCTGAAACATAACTCATGAAGGCATGTTTACGAGCTCGATGCACTCACTACGGTGCAATTCATGGCAAGGCAAGCATACACCCATAAAAAAGGCACAAAATAAAAGCTAGACATGGCAAGAACAATGGCATAGCATGCACGGATCAACTACAATAACATCGGCAAAATCGCAAACAAGTTGACGATCTGCCCAGATTTGCAACGAAGCAAAAGTAGAGCTCGATTGACTCAAGTTAGGGTGCTCCATAATTGCAAAAAAGACAAGGATGGATAGAGCACTACAAGATTAACAAAACTCCCTTACTGATCATCCTCAAAAGAGGCACGGATCACTAGGAAACAACAAGAACATATGGCATCATGAGATAAACAATCCCAGGACTTAGTAAAATCACTAAGTCCCTAAAAACAGAATTAGCAAGTGCACCACTTTGCAAGCTTGCACAAGTCACCACACACATCCTAAAAATACATGGGTTGCACCTCTCGAAAGATGACAAAACCCTTAACAAAACATATGTAGAACTCACGGGCATATCATGCACACATTAATCATGGCAAAAATGACAAAAGTGCTAAATGGAGTAACAGATCTGATAATTAACTCAAGTAGCCCTCTTCTAACAGCATTTCGGGCATCAAGATGGGCTCAAATGAAAATGATGCAATGGAATGGAATGATGTACTCTCTGAAGTAAACATTTTGATATGCTATACGCCCAAATCGGAGCTACGGATGAAAAGTTACGGAGCCGCGAATATGTGCATATGGATCAAGAATTTCGGGACTTAGCAAAAAAATATACCCTCTGGAAAACTGGACGGGGTGATGCGGGACGAGGAGATCTGGGCGAGGCGAGGTCGCATTTGGATGGAGGGACCGGTGGATCTGGTCCACTCCGGGTGGATCCATCCGGAGTCTTCTCCAGCGAGCTCCGTGAGCTCCGGCAATGGCGGCGGCGGGGCATGGCGGCGACCGGGGCCGGAGCAGGGCGGCGCGGGCACGGCTTGCGGTGACCGGACCGACGAGATGGAGGCGGCGGCCGGCTCCGGCGAGCTTGGCCTTGGCGGCGGGCGGCGGAGGCGCGAGGCAGGGAGGCTGGCGAGGCGGAGGACGGGCGGCGGCGTGCTCCGGTCGCCGGAGTTGGTCGCCGGCGACGGCGCGAAGGCGGCGGCGAAGATCCGGCAAGGCGAGCGGAGCCGGGCGGCTCGGGCAGCTTGGCCGGGCGGTGGCGGATCTGGGCCCGCATGGGCCCGCAACGGGCTCCGCGGGCCGCGGCGGCGGGGAGGAGCGGGAGACCACTTGGCGCGCCGTGAGTGGAGGGGGGCGGCGGCGGGGCGACGTGGCAACACCGGATTGGCTGGAGTGATGTGGCCGGCGGCAGTGGACATGTCCGGCGGGGCCGTTTTTCGTCCGGCGGCGCGGAAAGGAGAGATCTAGGGTTTCATCCGCGATTTTTGGGGAGGGGATCACATATTTATAGGTAGAGGGAGCTAGGAGAGTCCAAATGAGGTGCGGTTTTCGGCCACACGATCGTGATCGAACGCTCTAGATGATGGAGCAGAGTTTGGTCGGTTTTGGGCCAAATTGGAGGGGTGTTGGGCTGCAACACACACGAGGCCTTTTCGGTCCCTCGGTTAACCGTTGGAGTATCAAACGAAGTCCAAATGGTACGAAACTTTACAGGCGGTCTACCGGTAGTAAACCAAGGCCGCTTGGCAAGTATCGGTCCAATCCGGAAATGTTTAATCCCCACACACGAAAAAAAGCTAGAAATGACCACCAGAGGAGAACGAAGCGCCGGAATGCAAAACGGACAACGGGGAAAAAGCTCGGATGCATGAGACGAACATGTATGCAAATGAAATGCACATGATGACATGGTATGCAATGCATGACACGCAAGCTGAAAGTGCGTTATATCGACTAGAGGGGGGTGAATAGGCGATTTTTATGAAAGTCTTCAAAACGTGGAAGTTATGAAGACAAACAGTAGAGATATGCCTATCACTATGCAGCGGAAGTTAGATTACACTAGGCAAGCCATGGTCAAGTATTCAATAGAGTGAAAGCACAATGACAAGTAGCTGCAGTGTAATAAGGATCAGGTAGGAAGAAGTTATGAAGCCAAACAAATCATACAGTTACGTTGTGAAGACAAAAGATATAGCAAGCATGCAATGGCTTCACAATGAGTAACAGTA
>NW_024112164.1:0-16949 GCF_003073215.2 Triticum urartu | reverse complement strand
ACCTTATGCAACTAGTGCATGTCAGTCGGTGGAACCGGTCTCACGTAAGCGTACGTGTAAGGTTGGTCCGGGCCGCTTCATCCCACAATACCGCTGAAGCAAAATAAGACTAGTAGCGGCAAGAAAGTTGACAACATCAACGCCCACAACAATTGTGTTCTACTCGTGCAAAGAGAACTACGCATAGACCTAGCTCATGATGCCACTGTTGGGGAACGTTGTAGAAAACAAAAATTTTCCTACGGTTTCACCAAGATCCATCTATGAGTTCATCTAGCAACGAGTATTCAGATTGCATCTACATACCTTTGTAGATCGTGAGCGGAAACGTTCACTAGAACGTGGATGATGGAGTCGTACTCGCCGTGATCCAAATCACCGATCACCAAGCGCCGAACGAACGGCGCCTCCGCGTTCAACACACGTACGGAGCGGATGACGTAGTGTACCTTTATAGCCACCCAGTTACGTTGTGACGTTTGGCACACCCAAAGCACTCATACGGTGTCCGGAAGTTGCACAACCTCATGGTCTAAGGAAATGATACTTGACATTGCAAAAGCTCTAGCAAACGAACTACACGATCTTTATGCTATGCTTAGGTTTGGGTCTTGTCCATCACATCATTCTCCTAATGATGTGATCCCGTTATCAATGACATCCCCATGTCCATAGCCAGGAAACCATGACTATCTGTTGATCAACGAGCTAGTCAACTAGAGGCTCACTAGGGACACATTGTGGTCTATGTATTCACACATGTATTATGATTTCCGGACAATACATTTATAGCATGAACAATAGACAATTATCATGAACAAGGAAATATAATAATCTTTTATTATTGCCTCTAGGGCATATTTCCAACAGTCTCCCACTTGCACTAGAGACAACAGTCCAGTTTACAGTGTGATGAATCGAACACCCATGGAATTTTGGTGTTGATCATGTTTTGCTCTAGGGAGAGGTTTAGTCAACGGATCTGCCACATTCAGGTCCGTATGTACTTTACAAATCTCTATGTCTCATTTTGAACACTTTCACGAATGAAGTTGAAGCGACGCTTGATATGCCTGGTCTTCCTGTGAAACCTGGGCTCCTTCGCAAGGGCAATAGCTCCAGTGTTGTCACAGAAGAGTGTCATCGGGTCCGACGCATTGGGTATGACTCCTAGGTCGGTAATGAACTCCTTCACCCAGACTGCTTCTTGTGTTGCCTCCGAGGCTGCCATATACTCTGCTTCACATGTAGATCCCGCCACGACGCTTTGCTTGCAACTGCACCAGCTTACTGCCCCACCATTCAAAATATACACGTATCCGGTTTGTGACTTAGAGTCATCCAGATCTATGTCGAAGCTAGCGTCGACGTAACCCTTTACGACGAGCTCTTCGGCACCTCCATAAACGAGAAACATATCCTTGGTCCTTTTCAGGTACTTTAGGATGTTCTTGACCGCTGTCCAGTGTTCCTTGCCGGGATTACTTTGGTACCTACCTACCAAACTTATGGCAAGGTTTACATCAGGTCTGGTACACAGCATGGCATACATAATAGATCCTATGGCTGAGGCATAGGGGATGACACTCATCTCTTCTATATCTTCTGCCGTGGTCGGGCATTGAGCCGTGCTCAATCGCACACCTTGCAATACAGGCAAGAACCCCTTCTTGGACTGATCCATATTGAACTTCTTCAATATCTTGTCAAGTTACGTACTTTGTGAAAGACCGATGAGGCGTCTCGATCTATCTCTATAGATCTTGATGCCTAATATATAAGCAGCTTCTCCAAGGTCCTTCATTGAAAAACTCTTATTCAAGTAGGCCTTAACGTTGTCCAAAAGTTCTATATCATTTCCCATCGAAAGTATGTCGTCTACATATAATATGAGAAATGCTACAGAGCTCCCACTCACTTTCTTGTAAACGCAGGCTTCTCCATAAGTCTGCATAAACCCAAACGCCTTGATCATCTCATCAAAGCGAATGTTCCAACTCCGAGATGCTTGCACCAGCCCATAAATGGATCGCTGGAGCTTGCATACCTTGTTAGCATTCTTAGGGTCGACAAAACCTTCCGGCTGCATCATATACAGTTCTTCCTTAAGATAGCCGTTAAGGAATGCCGTTTTGACGTCCATTTGCCATATCTCATAATCATAGTATGCGGCAATTGCTAACATGATTCGGACAGACTTCAGCTTCGCTACGGGAGAGAAAGTCTCATCGTAGTCAACCCCTTGAACTTGCCGATAACCCTTAGCGACAAGTCGAGCTTTATAGATGGTAACATTACCATCCGCGTCCGTCTTCTTCTTAAAGATCCATTTATTTTCTAACGCTCGCCGATCATCGGGCAAGTCTGTCAAAGTCCATACTTTGTTTTCATACATGGATCCTATCTCGGATTGCATGGCCTCTAGCCATTTGTTGGAATCTGGGCCCGCCATTGCTTCTTCATAGTTCGAAGGTTCATCGTTGTCTAACAACATGATTTCCAGGACAAGGTTGCCGTACCACTCTGGTGCGGAACGTGTCCTTGTGGACCTACGAAGTTCAGTAGGAGCTTGATCCGAAGTATCTTGATCATCATCATTAACCTCCTCTCTAATCGGTGCAGGCACCACAGGAACATTTTCCTGAGCTGCACTACTCTCCGTTTCAAGGGGCAGTACTTCATCAAGCTTCACTTTCCTCCCACTTACTTCTTTCGAGAGAAACTCTTTCTCTAGAAAGGATCCATTCCTGGCAACAAAGATCTTGCCTTCGGATCAGAGGTAGAAGGTATACCCAATGGTTTCCTTAGGGTATCCTATGAAGACGCATTTTTCCGACATGGGTTCGAGCTTTTCAGGTTGAAGTTTCTTGACATAAGCATCGCCTCCCCAAACTTTTAGAAACGACAGCTTAGGTTTCTTCCCAAACCATAATTCATACGGTGTCGTCTCAACGGATTTAGACGGTGCCCTATTTAAAGTGAATGCGGCTGTCTCTAGAGCGTATCCCCAAAATGATAGCGGTAAATCAGTAAGAGACATCATAGATCGCACCATATCCAATAGAGTGCGATTACGACGTTCGGACACACCATTATGTTGAGGTGTTCCAGGCGGCGTGAGTTGTGAAACGATTCCATATTTCCTTAAGTGTGTGCCAAATTCGTGACTTAAATATTCTCCTCCACGATCTGATCGTAAGAACTTTATTTTTCGGTCACGTTGATTCTCTACCTCATTCTGAAATTCCTTGAACTTTTCAAAGGTCTCAGACTTGTGTTTCATCAAGTAGACATACCCATATCTACTCAAGTCATCAGTGAGAGTGAGAACATAACGATATCCTCCGCGAGCCTCAACACTCATTGGACCGCACACATCAGTATGTATGATTTCCAATAAGTTGGTTGCTCGCTCCATTGTTCCGGAGAACGGAGTCTTGTTCATTTTGCCCATAAGGCATGGTTCGCATGTGTCAAATGATTCATAATCGAGAGACTCTAAAAGTCCATCAGCATGGAGCTTCTTCATGCGCTTGACACCAATGTGACCAAGGCGGCAGTGCCACAAGTATGTGGAACTATCGTTATCAACTTTAATTCTTTTGGTATTCACACTATTAATATGTGTAACATCACGTTCGAGATTCATTAAGAATAAACCATTGACCATCGGAGCATGACCATAAAACATATCACTCATATAAATAGAACAACCATTATTCTCGGATTTAAATGAGTAGCCATCTCGAATTAAACGAGATCCTGATACAATGTTCATGCTCAAACTTGGCACTAAATAACAATTATTGAGGTTCAAAACTAATCCCGTAGGTAAATGTAGAGGTAGCGTGCCGACGGCGATCACATCGACCTTGGAACCATTCCCGACGCGCATCGTCACCTCGTCCTTCACCAGTCTCCGCTTATTCCGCAGCTCCTGCTTTGAGTTACAAATATGAGCAACAGCACCGGTATCAAATACCCAGGAGCTACTACGAGCACTGGTAAGATACACATCAATTACATGTATATCACATATACCTTTAGTGTTGCCGGCCTTCTTGTCCGCTAAGTATTTGGGGCAGTTCCGCTTCCAATGACCCTTCCCTTTGCAATAAAAGCACTCAGTCTCAGGCTTGGGTCCATACTTTGACTTCTTCCGGCAACTTGCTTGAAGTTCTTCTTGCCCTTGCCTTTCTTGAACTTGGTGGTTTTATTGACCATCAACACTTGATGTTCCTTTTTGATCTCCACCTCCGCTGATTTCAGCATTGAATATACCTCGGGAATGGTCTTTTCCATCCCTTGCATATTGAAGTTCATCACAAAGCTCTTGTAGCTTGGTGGAAGCGACTGAAGGATTCTGTCAATGACCGCGTCATCCGGGAGATTAACTCCCAGCTGAGTCAAGCGGTTGTGCAACCCAGACATCTTGAGTATGTGTTCACTGACAGAGCTATTTTCCTCCATCTTACAACTAAAGAACTTGTCGGAGACTTCATATCTCTCGACCCGGGCATGAGCTTGGAAAACCATTTTCAGCTCCTCGAACATCTCATATGCTCCGTGTTGCTCAAAACGCTTTTGGAGCCTCGGTTCTAAGCTGTAAAGCATGACGCACTGAACGAGGGAGTAATCATCAGCACGTGACTGATAGGCGTTCATAGCGTCTTGGTTTGCTGGGAATGGTGCTTCACCTAGCGGTTCTTCTAGGACATAATCTTTCTTGGCAGCTATGAGGATGATCCTCAGGTTCCGGACCCAGTCCGTATAGTTGCTGCCATCATCTTTCAGCTTGGTTTTCTCTAGGAATGCGTTGAAGTTGAGGGCAACATTAGCGTGGGCCATTTGATCTACAAGACACATTGTAAAGATTTTAGACTAAGTTCATGATAATTAAGTTCATCTAATCAAATTGGTGCTTCAAAACAACGAACTGTCGCAACGGTGCACAGTTAGGGGGAACACTTTCTTAAAATTATTATGAGGGATCATCTTATTTACTACCGTCGTTCTAAGTAAACAAGATGCAAAACATGATAAACATCACATGCAATCAAATAATAATAGTGACATGATATGGCCAATATCATATAGCTCCTTTGATCTCCATCTTGGGGCTCCATGATCATCTTGTCACCGGCATGACACCATGATCTCCATCATCATGATCTCCATCATCGTGTCTCCATGAAGTCGCTCGCCAACTATTACTTCTACTACTAAGGCTAACACGTTTAGCAATAAAGTAAAGTAATTTACATGGCGTTTCCAATGACACGCAGGTCATATAAAAAATAATGACAACTCCTATGGCTCCTGCCGGTTGTCATACTCATCGACATGCAAGTCGTGATTCCTATTACATGAACATGATCTCATACATCACATATATATCATTCATCATTCATCACAACTTTGGCCATATCATATCACAAAGCACTTGCTGCAAAAACAAGTTAGACGTCCTCTAATTGTTGTTGCAAGTTTTACGTGGCTGCAATAGGGTTCTAGCAAGAACGTTTTCTTACCTACGTAAAAGCCATAACGTGATTTCTCAACTTCTATTTACCCTTCATAAGGACCCTTTTCGTCGAATCCGCTCCAACTAAAGTGGGAGAGACAGACACCCGCCAGCCACCTTATGCAACTAGTGCATGTCAGTCGGTGGAACCGGTCTCACGTAAGCGTACGTGTAAGGTTGGTCCGGGCCGCTTCATCCCACAATACCGCTGAAGCAAAATAAGACTAGTAGCGGCAAGAAAGTTGACAACATCAACGCCCACAACAATTGTGTTCTACTCGTGCAAAGAGAACTACGCATAGACCTAGCTCATGATGCCACTGTTGGGGAACGTTGTAGAAAACAAAAATTTTCCTACGGTTTCACCAAGATCCATCTATGAGTTCATCTAGCAACGAGTATTCAGATTGCATCTACATACCTTTGTAGATCGCTAGCGGAAGCGTTCACTAGAACGTGGATGATGGAGTCGTACTCGTCGTGATCCAAATCACCGATGACCAAGCGCCGAACGGACGGCGCCTCCGCGTTCAACACACGTACGGAGCGGATGACGTCTCCTCCTTCTTGATCCAGCAAGGGGGAAGGAGAGGTTGATGAAGATCCAGCAGCACGAGATACCTCGTACCGTAATGCATGATCCCGTGACCAACCCCTTGGTCACATTGAGCTCATTATGATGATGCATTACCGAGTGGGCCCAAGAGATACCTCTCCGTCACACGGAGTGACAAATCCCAATCTCGGTCCGTGCCAACCCAACAGACACTTTTGGAGATACCCGTAGTGTACCTTTATAGCCACCCAGTTACGTTGTGACGTTTGGCACACCCAAAGCACTCATACGGTATCCGGGAGTTGCACAACCTCATGGTCTAAGGAAATGATACTTGACATTGCAAAAGCTCTAGCAAACGAACTACACGATCTTTATGCTATGCTTAGGTTTGGGTCTTGTCCATCACATCATTCTCCTAATGATGTGATCCCGTTATCAATGACATCCCCATGTCTATAGCCAGGAAACCATGACTATCAGTTGATCAACGAGCTAGTCAACTAGAGGCTCACTAGGGACACATTATGGTCTATGTATTCACACATGTATTACGATTTCCAGACAATACAATTATAGCATGAACAATAGACAATTATCATGAACAAGGAAATATAATAATCTTTTATTATTGCCTCTAGGGCATATTTCCAACAGGAGGAACCCTAACCGCGTCAGCGGCGGCGGGTGGAGGGGAGAGGAATGGGATGATCGAAGTGATGGTGCGGGAGGGGGGGGGGCCAGGCGCACAGCCCACGCTACAGCTAAGTGGGCTAACGTGTTGGCCTTACGGCCCACATAACAACAATGCAGCCCAGGGTAACCAACGTTGCTGCTACGCAGTAGCAGTAGCGCGTTTTGTACCAGGCGCTACTGGTACATGCTAGTAGCGTGTGGGGGGGGGGCCAAACAGGCGCTACCGGTAAACTTCTATGTATAAGCATTTTCCTAGCAGTGTGACAAGGCACTACAACAAGCAAAAGGAGGAAGAAAAGTGGACAGGTCATTACTAAACAGTAAAACTGAGCTAGCTATGCCTCCTCACATCGATTTTGGGTCCTAAGCCGTCCGATTAGGCACACGAACGCATCAGATGATTCTATCGTCCCGCATCATTCTCTGGGCCTCGTCCGCCTCATCCGCTTGCACAAGCTGACAAACCAACACGTCAAAAGGGCTGCTGCTCCACAGGTTTTTCTAGGCACCTTCTCATGAACCGGACTGTTGGGCCGCGAGCTGAGTTCTTCGTGGAGGGATTGGGCCGGCTGATCTGTGGCGCTGTTCTCCAAAAAACAAAAGTATGTGGTGCTACAGCCTGTGTTTGCTTGATTAATTTGCTGTTTCTTAATGGTGCATAAGGTGGCCGGCTGTTGCGTTCCCGAGTTCCATCACCGTCCGGTTATAAGTGCACGGGAGTATTTGGTTACATATAGTTTCATTGCATCATTCTTTATTCATTTGCTTCCTTTGTGCAGCATCTAAGATGTCAAGGCTCCGGACAATGACGTGTGCCATCGAGACATGCTCCACCACTTACTCGAATGTCTTACCAAATGAATGCTAGACAAACTTTTTTGTACTATGAAATTCAAATGCTAATTTAGATGGCAGTGTCACCTGTGTCAATTTTAAAACCCGTATACCCCACCATAAGTATATTGATGTACTATTCCCTCAAAAAAGTATATTGATGTACTTTACAAAATGCTCCTTTTCTTTCTCTTATTGTGTGATGTCCAAATTTTCTTATATAATTGAATCTTTTCCTATTATTCCCATAAAATATACGGGCACAGCAACGCGCGCTTTTATGTTCTAGTATGTCATAAGATAAGGAAGTTGGTTGAAAAAAAATACAGAGTACTAAAGCAACTGTTTTGTTGAGGGAGTTTTTGTGATAATCTCTTTTCAGTTGGAGATAGGTTTAGCTCTACTGGTACTAACTATGTGGTTGATCTCAAGACAAAGAAGTGTAGTTGCAACCGATGGCAACAATCAGGAGTACCTTGTCCACATGCCATTGCTTGCGTGAGGCAAGAGAACATTGATCCTCTTCTTCTCTAGTGGACAAGGGTTACTCCATTGAGATGCACAAGAAAGCCTATGCCAACATAGTACGTACATCCTTGCAAAGATAGGACTGAATGGGAGAAGATGAATGGACTGCAGCTACTGTCAAGGCATGGGGGTGATTATGCATGCACTGCAGCTACTGTGAACTACCAGATCATAATAGAAATGGTTCAAAAATGGCTTAGTTCCACCGAATTCAGGACCACTAAATGTTCCAACAACACCTGCTGCGCCTGCACCTAACCCTGAACCAGTCTCTACTCAGGTAATTTTATCTATAGGCACTGTTCATTTCATCTTGTTCATGCATTGTACTCATCTATTTCATGTTGTACAGGAGAGTAACATCCATGGACACATTGAGATGGCACAGAAATTGCTTGCTCTGCACTACAGAGGGATAAGACCAAGGCAAGAATGTAGCCATTCTAGAGGCCAAGTTGGAAGCTCAGTTGAAGAAAGCAGAGGATGCGGCTCAGAAAAGAATTGAGAAAGAGCATGTAAAAGCTCAAGCAAAGGCAGCAGAAATAGCAGCTGAAAGAAAGGGCAGAAGCTGAGCTGAACAAGCTTGCAAGAGCAGAGACAAGAAGAAGTATACCAAGAAACAGTCTATATAATACTTGGCCTACTACTAACTGATTAGTGGTTGTTGTTTACATTGACTATCGATGCATCAAACAACCGCTAAGCAGCTCTGTTGATCAAATAGTGAATTCTCAATGCCTGAGTACATGTTATAGCTGGGACAAATCAATAGTACATGTTTTTTTCGACCCAAGCAATTAAGCATCCAGCACGAGCAGGTGAAAAACTCAACACAACCACTAACGATGCATCATATCGAGTTGATCCACAAAGACAGCCGACAAAGAAACTGATCAATGAATGGTCGCTGTCTAGACGGCAACCCGGGCAGCTGCTGCTCCTCTTTCGAGCCGTTCCTCTGCTGCGGATGCGGCGGCGTCCCTCATCTGCTGCAGCTGCTGCTCCTGGAGCTGGGGCCCGGCTGGTCCTGGAGGTGGAGCAACACCTCCAAGAAAACCTGTTTGTTTACAGGCCATGACAATGCACTTGAGAAACAGTCATCCACAACAAAAAAGAAAAGCAAAGCAAAAGTTGGGATTAGTGTTAATATGATTACCCTGCAGCTTGGCCCATTGCACTAGCCTGTATACTCCATACGCAATGGCCAGTAAACCAAGAAAGCCGCCTAACAATGAAGGCAACAGCGTTGACACAGATATGCCGCGGCCACGATGCGATGAAGATGTTGGTGGCTGCTGGAGCGTCGCAGGAGGAGGAGGGGAGTTAACCGGTCCACACTGGCCAGGAAGCACCTGCTCTCCACCGCATATGGTGTAGAGAGAGATAATGTGTTTTCGCGCCATATGTGTGCTCGCTCGAACTTCCGGCTCCTCGCAAACTTCGCACAAACAGCTCTGCTTCATGATCGTAGAGATGATCTCGCAGCAACTTGGAGTTGGCGTGTTCTCGCTTGTATCACAGGTTAGCACTAGCTGGTTTGCCAACTGCTCCGCGGCGCACTTGTTGGTGTACGCACCTGATCAAGTTCAACCATTTGTTATAAAAGTTCAGTAACATGCATATATCAGAGCACAGTTCAACAATGATCGAGGAGCTAGCAAATGAAGAAGAAGCCATGATCATCACACATGAGCAGAAAGCAACTAGAACTACATATCGATTCAGATCATATCAATCACATATATAGCATAGCAGCAGGGTACGAAGAAAGCTAAACATGCATATATCAATCACTACAGAGAAGAAGAAAGCTAAACCGTTGCTCCACAAATCAAATGGAATGGACATAGATCGAGGAGCAAATGAAGAGGCATCATCACACATGAGCAGAAAGCAAGCACAACTAGGAGTCCTAAGCACAACTACAGATCGATTCAGTGATTCAGACCATGCATGTCGACCACACAGCATAGCAGCAGGGTACGTACGTAGTTCATCTTCAAAAATAGAGCTAGAAGCAGTAGTGATTCAGAACATATCGATCGCATAGCATAGAAGCAGTACCTAACTGTTGCATTCACAAACCATAGGAGAGCAAAAATAGATGCCACTCGATCTGTAACCCAAACATCATGACTCTGTTTCACTCGATGAGCAAGAAAGCAAGCACGACTACATATGGATTCAGTGATTCAGAAATAGAGCTGCAGCATGTAAGTAATTCAGTGATTCAGTAATTCAGTGATTCAGAAAGCAAGCACGACTACATATGGATTCAGTGATTCAGTGATATATTTCAGTGAAGGCCTCCCTGCTGGCAAAGACAAGAAGCTAGTAGCCTAGGTACAGCAGCACACAAGTGCATCATCACATTCACACCACACCAGCAGCAGAAAGTAAGTAATTAAGGAAGCTGCAGCATGTGGATTGGTGCTAGTTACCGTACCGGACACATGGTCTCGGACGACAGCGCTGCTGTAGAGGAGGTGGGACGATGAGGCGCCCGAGTGTGGCGCCGGGGAGATGACAGCAGCGGACGCGAGCGGGGCCTTGGCCTTGGAGTGGTGAGGCGGCTGCTTCTCGGTGGTGGCCTCATCTGCAACTGCAAAACCATTCCCGTAGTGATAATTAAGATGGAGGAGGCCGCTGGTGAATCGGAAGTAGAAAGGCGATGGAGGTTTGCTTAATTACGTGGTGAGGTCTTGGAGTGGGCGTCGCGCTGCAGGTGAGGCGGCTGCGTGCGAGGTCCTGTTCCTGTTGCTGTACATGGTCGACAAACAACAACAACAACAACAAGTGAATAATTCCGAAATTCGAAAACCGCATGCAGAAGGCAAAGCGAAGCAGCAGTTGATTAGACGATGACGATGGAGCAGCTACGATACGGACGGATAAGAAAGTAGAGAGACTCCGTGGCAGGTTAAAGCTGCAATGCATCTGTTGTTTCCCTGCCCCGGCTTTTGACTCTCCCTCCCTCCGCTGGAGAGGAGAGGATCTATCTCCATTCGAGCGACCAACACTGATCCAGACCAGACCAACTCCAGATCCAGACCAACAAGGACAAGGACAAGCAAAACCCCTCGCGCGCGGCGAATCTATCCAACACTGAACTGCATCGATCGATCGGGCGGGAGAGGCGCGCGTACCTTGGGAATGGCAGGCGGCGAGGTCGGCGCGCAGCAGTCCCCCGCAGGAGGTGAGGAGGCCCGTGGCGTCGAGTCCGGCCGCGGCGAGCTTGGGCTCGGCGGCGACGCGGCAGAGGCAGGCCTCTCCATGAAGGTCGACGGCGGCCAGCAGCGGGTCGCAGCAGTCGTCGGAGGTGATGTTCGTCGCGCAGAACCGGGCTACCCTGGTGGCCAGCAGGGCCGGCTCGCACGGCTGCGGCCCGTAGGTGGCGGCGGCGGCGGCCGGGAGCAGCAAGGCGGCCAGGAGGAGGAGGCGGAAGGAGGCGGCCATGGTTCCTCCACCCGCTAGGGTTTCGTCTCGATCTGCGGCGGGGCGGAGTGGGGTGGAATGGAAGCCTCCCTCCCTCCCTCCACAGAGAGAGAGAGAGAGAGAGAGAGAGAGAGAGAGAGAGAGAGAATGACGATGGGAGAAGCGGGTGGGGTGGCAGCCTTCTTATAAAGGAAAGGAAAGCTCGGGCTGATCCTGTGCCTCCTTCCAGCCGTGGACGGTTGAGATGCAGCTCCCGGCGTCCCGTCAGAGAGAGAGAGTGTTCCGGTTTGGTGGGTGGGTGACGTCAACCAACAGGTTCCTTGGCATTGGAGCCCGCCCAAATTTTCGAAAAAAAAATGGCATCCAAAACCCAAAACAAACTTCATTTAAGATTTCAATGTAGGTTTACACTTCCAGTTTGGTGGTCATGTTCACCTGTTTAAACTTTAAATCGGTGCCATGCCAAGTTTCCAGTGAATCAAAAGATTAGACCACCAAGATTAGATGGTAGCATCATTAGCTTCAATATATTAGCAGAAAATATCAGCACCACTTGGTGCTCTAATTTAAATGAGACTGAGCATCTTGATGGATACATGACCAGCACCTTGAGGTTTTCGCTAGAACCGCATTTCCTGTGATCATGTATATGGATAAATGCACCTGCTTCCAATCCTTCCCCGACCTAAAAGTTTGAACCCAAACGCCTCAAGTGCATGTTTCTTATCAACATTCTCAGTTATCAGAAACCAAAGATACATTTGTTTGTGTGTCACATGGCAACATACCAGCGTTGCAATGCGACGGATATAGCACAACTAGTAAACCCTAACAAGAGGATGCAACATAAGGAAGGAAAGGATACACAGATGACAGGGAGGGAGGCTGGCTTTCTCCAAACACTAGTTACAATAAGGCTGGCTTCACATCCTAGATTGACAGCGAAGCTTCTCTCATCTCTACTCGCTGTTTGTACCTTCTCGACGCCCGCCCGCCCAGACGGGGCCCGAGGGCAGCTTCTTTCTACATTCCCGACACCACAAAAGGGAACCAACCACCCTACGTTGCCACTGTAGCAAGCCTGACGACATCCCAGGCCACCCTCATCACGCCGCCGTGCCTCGACTCCGCCTCCTGGAAAGTCCTCCCGGATGCCTCAGAAGGGTGTCGGAGCTCCCTCCACTTCTCAACCTTGAGCTCAGCGACGTCGATGATGCAGATGTGGCTCTCCGCCAGGCTCTTTCCCTGTGCCCTGCCCTCAACCTGGAAGATCTCACCCTTCGTTGTCCATCAGCAGAACGGGGCGGCCAGGTTCGAATGACCTTGACCTTGTGAACGGGCGGGGCGGCTCGTCATCATGTCTTGTGTGGTTGGCTCGCTGGAGTCTGGGGTAACGAGCCTGCTGCTGCCCTTGGAGTTGGATAAGCCTAGAGCATTCAGCACTCTTGAAGGCGGCAAATAGCTCTCCTCACCAGCACTCTCTGAGGAGTCGCCCAACTGAGAAGTAGCTGGTGTAGATGACTTGTCGGCACTCGGCACCCTCGCCATCGTATGGCACTCCTCTTTCTTTCGCGATACGAGCAAGCTTGGCTTTTCTGTTCTTCAGCCTAGATAGAATTTAAAATAAAAGCCTATTATTACAAACAGATACAGAATGCAGGCACAAAAGAAAATCTGTATGATACAGGAATAACGAAATTTGAAGGACTAAGAGCTGGTTATATTATGCAACAGTACATTCCTAGGAAAGAAGACGGATAATTTCACCTTACCAATTCTTTAGTTGCAATGATGTGATCTCCGCACCCTGAAAAGCAAGGACGCATTTTCATTAATTAATCAGACAAAGCCCACTCAGCTTCTCTGCCCATGTCTGAAGGGAAGCGGCATTCTTATGCATCTCGGGCTCATCAACCAGAGCATTCTCAATTTCATTTACCTGCCCGTCATTCATGATGGTTTGCTTCTTTCCTCTCCTCCTACTACTAGCAGGCTGCCTCTCATCCTCGTCCCGGAGACCACTTTCCTTGCTAGGTTCTGGTGTTTTGAAATGGTCTACACTTCTGCAGCGTGGGACCTCCATGCTGGTAGCAGTACTGGGACCCGGATAGCCCGCGCTAGTCGTCCTCGCAACGCCAAGATGGATTAGGTTCTGACCGACTGAATTTTGCAGGACCCCACCATTTGTAGTGGCACGGTTTCTTGGAGTCTCATCCCTAGCATTTCCATCTTGTTTCATGGGGGGCGTCGCCATAGACTCTTCGATGTTTTGCACATCCTGCTAGCATCAATTTTGGATTGGGATCAAATACATTACCAAGTCAATGGCTAATATTAATGTAATCGATAATGTTACCTTAGGAGGGCCATCCATATTGGGATCTGGAACGCTAGCCCTTCATTTCTGATGTGACGTCACTTTTTGCCACCTAAAACATCACATAATGAAATCATCTAACATAAGAAAATGAGGTACTGGCAAAAACTTTTGAGTAGACTGCTAAGAAGTATGAAGCTGGCACCCCATGCATGGTTCCAGGCTATTTTCTATTTTACACATTGAGCACACCCATCACACCAGCCATACAAAAGAAACAATGAATTTGCCTGACGACATTATACACTTTAAAACTATACTTGCAGAAATGTAATTTACTAATTTTACAGATTATCCCTTGAGAACCAGAGAACAGAGAGCCTAAACATAATGCTTTGGTATGATGTTTGAGACCAATGAGTAAAGCAAACAAACCTGCGATATTCTCTGTCCAACTTGCGATTTACACCAACGTTGCAACTTATAAGCAAAATCACTGCAGAGAGGAAAGGTAAAGCTTAGAGAAGCATCAACAAAGAAGTTGCCAGGTGAGGGCAACAAATTTAAACCAATCAGGCATACAACAAGAAAAGTATAAAGAATATTGTTTCTATGTGGCACACCAAGGACCACTCAAAATGACATTACCCACCTTAATAGTTGCACATCTTCCTCATTTAACAAGTTACCAGGGATTAATGATTTAGCATAATGGGACAAAGATCCTGCAAAACCAGCAAAAGGAGACGTTAGATATGCAATGCGATGAATTAACATAATCACAACAAATTATAAAACAAAAATACAAGTGATTGTACCCAAGTTTGTACAAACTATAGTGATCTCATCAGCTGCTGGATGGTCCAATGATGGCTTGGGACTCTCTGATAACAAGTATTTCTGGAATTTCTGAAGAAAGAGGTCTCTTTCTTGCTCTGTTAACATGCATGACAACGGAACTTGCGTTTAACAAGGTCACACAAAAAATCATACGGCATCTCATAGCAACTAAGAGAAGTTCTGACCTTCGCATATGTTTGGAACAAAGACGTGCAAATTTGCTATTATTTTCACCACACAGGATGTTCTTGTCTGCATATTGTATTGAAGGCATGCTGATAGAGCGAAAATTGCATGAATAGTTAACTTTAGCTTCAGTCAGCATATTTGAAGCAGCTAACAGTGCCAGGTCAGCTGCACCAAATGGATCATAATCCAGATTAGCATCATCTTCTATCACTGGCAGATCGACAGAGCACCAACTCGAGACAAACTCATCATGAGGAGTCGCCAAAATTTGTGTCAGAAAGGGAATCTACAGAAAAGATGAACAGAATTGAATTAGTAACAGTTTTGCAGTTGCAAAAAGACTATATATAACCCTAGGTAGGTGTTAAAAGCAGTCGGTTTCAAAGCTTACAGTATTAGTTATGAAGGAAGGTTAGAACCCACGGGGTAACTCTTATCATGGGAACCGGCAGCAGGTTTTTGTTTTCTTCCAAATGCGATCTTCAGCAAATCAAGAACCTGCAGTAATCATTGTGATAAATTTGATAGGACCCAAATGATATTTTCAGATGCTGCAGAAAAGGAGTAATTTCAACCCCAGCTGTGGTCAGACCTAGGAGAACTAACCTCCAGCCCTAGTTGCATGCTCTTTGGTAAAGTGGCGACTTCATCGAGGTAAGAAATACTTTCAGATTCACGCTAGTTATGAACTCAACACTGGCAGTAGACAGTAGCAGTACTTGGATTAAACAAAGTAATTCAAGACTCATGACAAACTTACGATAGAAAGGATTTTAGCCTTCTGTCTGGAAATGGAAGAAGCGATATCAGTTGATCCTTTCAGCCATTCTGGAACACCTAACTTCAATATTGTGAACGAGAGTGACAGTATACCTCCATTTCTACAGAGCTCCTGCATTTAGTAACTTCTTAAGTCAATATCCTCCGAGGGCATACACGATGTAATGATATACAGAAACAGTAACATATTTGAGTACATACTCACTTCTTTTAGTAGAAAAGAAAGGAAGATGTATGTGTCACTAAATTAAAGTATTATTCCGCACACTAGATTAGTCTAGGTTAATCAGTTAATCTATTTTCTGGAAATCTTATGCAAGGGGGTAACGAGATGGAATTGAACTAAAACTGGAGAACAAGTAATGAGTTTTTTTTAGGGAGAGAACAATTATGAGTTAGTGTGATATAATTCTATTTGCATCACTGATCAGTATGCCGAAACAAGTATATCTTTATAAATCATAAAGAAGAAAAGGAGCTCACATTCAGCAGTTGTTCCCTTAACAGTGGAACTAAAAATGCAAGGAAATGTATTTCAAAAAAAATACAAGGAAATGAGACGCATAGGGATATACGGGACCTTGTTTTTTAAAATACGATCTCGGAATAACTTCTGCTGGCACAGTGACAAAAGAAATTGCAATGATGCTTCGCACTGCTGGCATATGAAGTAAGTGAATTGTGAGTCAAAAGGGCCAACAGGAAAGGCTTTGGTGCCCAATGTTGATAGCCTGACACTCAATAACCTCATATCTTCGTGCAGACTATCAAAGGCTACATCCATAAAGATATCAACCTGACCACAAAACAGCAAATATTAACAGAGATGAGCAGATTGAATACAAAGTACCTAACAGGCAGATCTATGTCTTGCTGGTATAACATTCATATCAAAGGATGCCATAGTGATCCAGGGAGTACACAAAGAAAGAACTAGGAGAAGGTCAGGTGTTTGCTTTTTTTCTACCGAAATATCTTTCTACTGAGATGTATAAACGAAACAGGAATCAATAACTAAACAGTAGTCAGCAAAAACTTATCAGCAACTAAGGTTCAGATAACCCAGTAGAATAGCTAAAGGTTTAAATACTAAACATAATCTCTTAGTATTATATAATAAAATGATGCCTGCGGATAACAGCCTGTAATAATATAGCGCAGAAGTTGGCACATTTTAGGAATACTACTAATTTTAGCTCAGATTGGAATCACAAAACCAGCGATAAATGAATTTCAGCCTGTAATCTACA
>NW_024112163.1:0-21978 GCF_003073215.2 Triticum urartu | reverse complement strand
TGCTGCTCTTCTACGTATATCTAGACATCATTAGAACATTAATGTAACACTCTTCCTTGTTGCTATGTAGCCTAGGATTGCATATTTAGACATTAAGTACAGTGCATGTTGCTATATAGCCTCAGATATATTACATATGGCCCTAGTTAACCTAACGATAAATGGGTTGTAGATATATTTAGTTAAAAGTCCGATTCACCGATTAGTCCCTTATCAGCCGCCGGCCTATATGGTACCAGCTACCGATATCCTGAACAGTGAGCAGATATAAGCCATGGGATGAAACTAACCTCGATGGAAAATGATACGTCTCCAACGTATCTATAATTTTTGATTGTTCCATGCTATTATAGTATCTGTTTGGATGTTAATGGGCTTATTTATACACTTCTATATTATTTTTGGGACAAACCTACTAACCCAAGGCCTAGTGCAAATTGCTGTTTTTTTTTCCTATTTTAGTGTTTCACAGAAAAGGAATATCAAACGGAATCCAAACAGAATGAAACCTTCGGGAGAGTTATTTTTGGAACAAACGTGATCCATGGGACTTGGAGTGGACGTTAAGAAATCAATGAGGAGGCCATGAGGCAGGGGGCGCGCCTACCCCCTGGGCGCGCCCTCCACCCTCATGGGCCCCTCGTGGCTCCACCAACCTACTTCTTCCTCCTATATATATTCATATACCCCTAAAACATCCAGGAGCACCACAAAACCCTATTTCCACCACCGCAACCTTCTGTACCCAAGAGATCCCATCTTGGGGCCTTTTCCGGAGCTCCGCCGGAGAGGGAATCGATCACGGAGAGCTTCTACATCAACACCATAGCCTCTCCGATGATGTGTGAGTAGTTTACCTCAGACCTTCAGGTCCATAGTTATTAGTTAGATGGCTTCTTCTCTCTCTTTGGATCTCAATACAATGTTCTCCTTGATCTTCTTGGAGATCTATTTGATGTAACTCTTTTTGCGGTGTGTTTGTCGAGATCCGATGAATTGTGGATTTATGATCAAGTTTATCTATGAACAATATTTGATTCTTCTCTGAAATCTTTTATGTATGATTGCTTATCTTTGCAAGTCTCTTCGAATTATCAGTTTGGTTGGGCCTACTAGATTGATCTTTCTTGCAATGGGAGAAGTGCTTAGCTTTGGGTTCAATTTTGTGGTGTCCTTTCCCAGTGACAGCAGGGGCAGCAAGGCATGTATTGTATTGTTGCCATCGAGGATAAAAAGATGGGGTTTATATCATATTGCTTGAGTTTATCCCTCTACATCATGTCATCTTGCCTAATGTGTTACTCTGTTCTTATGACCTTAATACTCTAGATGCATGCTGGATAGCGGTCGATGTGTGGAGTAATAGTAGTAGATGCAGAATCATTTTGGTCTACTTGTCGTGGACGTGATGCCTATATACATGATCATGCCTAGATATTCTCATAATTATGCACTTTTCTATCAATTGCTCGACAGTAATTTGTTTAGCCACCATAATACTTATGCTATCTTGAGAGAAGCCACTAGTGAAACCTACGGGTCTATTCTCCATTATATTAATCTCCTGTCAACAAGCTACTGCTGACACCGTTTATTTTACAATCTTGATATTCCAATCTATATCATAAAAATACCAAAAATATTTATCTTATTATTATTATCTCTATCAGATATCACTCTCATAAGTGACCATGAAGGGATTGACAACCCCTTTATCGCATTGGTTGTGAGGTTCTTATTTGTTTGTGTAGGTACGAGGGACTTGCGTGTAGTCTCCTACTAGATTGATATCTTGGTTCTCAAAAACTGAGGGAAATACTTATGCTACTTTGCTGCATCACCCTTTCCTCTTCAAGGGAAAACCAACGCAGTGCTCAAGAGGTAGCAAGAAGGATTTCTGGCGCTGTTGCCGGGGAGATCTACTCACAAGTCAAGACATACCAAGTACCCATCACAAACTCTTATCCCTCGCATTACATTATTTGCCATTTGCCTCTTGTTTTCCTCTCCTCCACTTCACCCTTGCCGTTTTATTCGCCCTCTTTTCCGCTCATCTCTTTTTCGCTTGCTTCTTGTGTCGCCGTATGTCATCATGGCTAGTCCTTCTATCATTGTTAGTACTCCCGATCATGAAAAACTAAAAGATGCTTGGCATAGAATTTGCAATGCTCGGAATAGATCTACTAGGAAGCAATCCACTTCCGTTCTTCTTCGCAATTTTTATGTAGGCATCACTCCTTGGAATAGATATATTCTTGATACCATTATTGGAGGGAATTTCTTGGGCAGCCATACTTTTGATTCTTATAATGCTATGATAGATTTGTTTGGCCCACCACCGTTAATGGATCTGTTTTAACTTTGTAACATGTGATGCAAAGGCTTGAAATTATTGAAAATAAAGTTGCCTCTGTGGAGTTGATCGAAAATTTGGATAAAAATATTCACAACCAAATCACTCAATTTGGATCTAAGGTAGGGGTTACTCTGAATTTTTTTAAAGAAAAAGAACCAATAGTTAATGATACGTCTCCAACGTATCTATAATTTTCGATTGTTCCATGCTATTATATTATCAACCTTGGATGTTTTATATGCATTTATATGCTATTTTATATGATTTTTGGGACTAACCTATTAACCCAGAGACTAGTGCCAGTTTCTGTTTTTTCCTTGTTTTAGAGTATCGCAGAAAAGGAAAACCAAACAGAGTCCAATTGACCTGAAACTTCACGGAACTTATTTTTGGAACGGAAGCAATCCAGAAGACTTGGGGTCTACGTAAGGGAAGCAACGAGGAAGGCACGAGGCAGGGGGGCGCCCCCCGGAGTGCGCCCTCCACCCTCGTGGCTCCCAGGACGTACTTCTTCCTCCTATATATATATATATCCATATACCCTAAAAACATCCGGGAGCAGAATAGATCGGGAGGTCCGCCGCCAGAAGCCTCCGTAGCCACCAAAAACCAATCTAGACCCATTCCGGCACCCTGCCGGAGGGGGAATCCCTCTCCGTTGACCATCTTCATCATCCCGGTGCTCTCCATGACGAGGAGGGAGTAGTTCTCCCTCTGGGCCGAGGGTATGTACCAGTAGCTATGTGTTTGATCTCTCTCTCGTGTTCTTGATTTGGCATGATCTTGATGTATCGCGAGCTTTGCTATTATAGTTGGATCTTATGATGTTTCTCCCCCTCTACTCTCTTGTAATGGATTGAGTTTTCCCTTTGAAGTTATCTTATCGGATTGAGTCTTTAAGGATTTGAGAACACTTGATGTATGTCTTGTGTGGGATACCTGTGGTGACAATGGGGTATTCTATTGATCCACTTGATGTATGTTTTGGTGATCAACTTGCGGGTTCTGTGACCTTGGGAATCTATGCATAGGGGTTGGCACACGTTTTCGTCTTGACTCTCCGGTAGAAACTTTGGGGCACTCTTTGAGGTTCTATGTGTTGGTTGAATAGATGAATATGAGATTGTGTGATGCATATCGTATAATAATACCCACGGATACTTGAGGTGACATTGGAGTATCTAGGTGACATTAGGGTTTTGGTTGATTAGTGTCTTAAGGTGTTATTCTAGTACGAACTCTAGGGCTGTTTGTGACACTTATAGGAATAGCCCAACGGATTGATTGGAAAGAATAACTTTGAGGTGGTTTCGTACCCTACCATAATCTCTTCGTTCGTTCTCCACTATTAGTGACTTTGGAGTGACTCTTTGTTGCATGTTGAGGGATAGTTATATGATCCAATTATGTTATTATTGTTGAGAGGACTTGCACTAGTGAAAGTATGAACCCTAGGCCTTGTTTCAACGCATTGCAATACCGTTTACGCTCACTTTTATCATTCATTACCTTGCTGTTTTTATATTTTCAGATTACAAAAACCTATATCTACCATCCATACTGCACTTGTATCACCATCTCTTCGCCGAACTAGTGCACCTATACAATTTACCATTGTATAGGGTGTGTTGGGGACACAAGAGACTCTTTGTTATTTGGTTGCAGGGTTGCTTGAGAGAGACCATCTTCATCCTACGCCTCCTACGGATTGATAAACCTTAGGTCATCCACTTGAGGGAAATTTGCTACTGTCCTACAAACCTCTGCACTTGGAGGCCCAACAACGTCTACAAGAAGAATGTTGTGTAGTAGACATCAGTTAACGAAAGAATATATCAAGATTCCACAAGAATTGGTAAACTTGAGGATATCATTACTAATTTAAGGTCTGCCTTTTCACCCGTTAAAAATACTCCAAATCCTCCTACTACCAAGATTGCTGAATTAATGCATGTTCCTAAAAATAAGGGTGAACCTTCTAGTAAGGAAAATGCGGATCTCAAATCAATAAGTGTTCACCCCAACCTCTTCAATATCATTAAGGAACCTTTTGCTACAAATGAATTTCTTGATTTCTTGCCTAGGAGTTTGATAATTAATAAAAAGAAGGAAACTCTCAAGGGTTATAAGTGTTCCATTGAATAATTGCATACCAAAGATGATAATACCTAGATATATCCTTGCTTTTATGCCTAGCTAGGGGCGTTAAACGATAGCTTGTCGGGAGGCAACCCAATTTTATTTTTGTTTCTTGCTTTTTGGTTCTGTTAAGTAATAAGTAATTCATCTAGCCTCTGTTTAGATATGGTATTATGATTTTAATTAGTGCTTGTGCCAAGTAGAACCTTTGGGAAGACTTGGGGAAAGTCTTTGCGATCTTGCTGTAAAAAACAGAAACTTTAGTGCTCACGAGATTTGCTGCCATTTTTTTACTGGAGAGTGCGATTAGGTTTATTCTTTTTGAAGATGATTAATATATAAATTCCGTAGGTACAGCAATTTATTTCAGAATTTTTCGGGTTACAGAAGTATTCGAAACCCACAGATTACTACAGACTGTTCTGTTTTTGACAGATTCTGTTTTCCATGTGTTGTTTGCTTATTTTGATGCATCTATGGCTAGTATCGGAGGTTATGAATCATATAGAAGTTGAATACATTAGGTTTAACACCAAAATAAATAAAGAATGAGTTCATTACAGTACCTTAAGTGGTGGTTTGTTTTCTTATACTAACGGAGCTCATGAGATTTTTTGTTTAAGTTTTGTGTTGTGAAGTTTTCAAGTTTTGGGTAAAGATTTGATCGATTATGGAACAAGGAGTGGAAAAAGCCTAATCTTGGGGATGCCCAAGGCACCCCAAGGTAAAATTCAAGGACAACCAAAAGCCTAAGCTTGGGGATGCCCCGGAAGGCATCCCCTGTTTCGTCTTCTTCTATTGGTAACTTTACTTGAGGCTGTATTTTTATTCACCACATGATATGTGTTTTGCTTGGAGCATCTTGTATGATTTGAGTCTTTTCCTTTTAGTTTACCACAATCATCCTTTCTGTACACTCCTTTTTGGGAGGGACACACATGAATCGAAATTTATTAGAATACTCTATGTGCTTCACTTATATCATTTGAGCTAGATAATTTTGCTCCAGTGCTTCACTTATATCTTTTAGAGCACGGTGGTGGTTTTATTTTATATAAATTATTGATCTCTCATACTTCACTTATATCATTTTGAGAGTACTTTATAACAGCATGGTAATTTGCTTTGGTTATCAAACTAGTCCTAATATGATAGGCATCCAAGATGGGTATAATAAAAACTATCATAAAAAGTGCATTGAATACTATGAGAAGTTTCATACTTGATAATTGTTTTGAGATATAAAGGTGGTGATATTAGAGTGTGCTAGTTGAGTAGTTGTGAATTTGAGAAATACTTGTGTTGAATATTGCAAGTCCCGTAGCATGCACGTATGGTAACCGTTGTGTAACAAATTTGAAACATGAGGTGTTCTTTGATTCTATTCCTTATGAGTGGCGGTCGGGGACGAGCGATGGCCTTTTCCTACCAATATATCCCCCTAGGAGCATGCGCGTAACGCTTGGTTTTTGATGACTTGTAGATTTTTGCAATAAGTAATTCGTTCTTTATGACTAATGTTGAGTCCATGGACTATACGCACTCTCACCCTTCCATCATTGCTAGCCTCTTCGGTACCGTGCATTGCCCTTTCTCACCTTGAGAGTTGGTGAAAACTTCGCTAGTGCATCCAAACACCGTGATATGATACGCTCTATCACACATAAACATCCTTATATCTTCCTCAAAACAGCCACCATACCTACCTATTATGGCATTTCCATAGCCATTCTGAGATATATTGCCATGCAACTTTCCACCATTTCATTTATGACACACTTCATCATTGTCATATTGCCTTGCATGATCATGTAGTTGAAATCGTATTTGTGGCAAAGACACCATGCATAATTTATCATAAATGTCACTCTTGATTCATTTCCCTTCCCGGTACACCACCGGAGGCATTCATATAGAGTCATATTTTGTTCTAGTGTCGAGTTGTAATCATTGAGTTGTAAATAAATAGAAGTGTGATGATCATCGTTAATAGAGCATTGTCCCAAATAAAAAAAGGCCAAATAAAAAAGGCCCAAAAAAGGAAAGAAATAAAAAGGGGCAATGCTACTATCCTTTTTTTCCACACTTGTGTTTCAAAGTCGCACCATGATCTTTATGATAGAGAGTCTCTTGGTTTGTCACTTTCATATACTAGTGGGAATTTTTCATTATAGAACTTGGCTTGTATATTCCAACAATGGGCTTCCTCAAATGCCCTAGGTCTTCGTGAGCAAGCAAGTTGGATGCACACCCACTTAGTTTCTTTTGTTGAGCTTTCATACATTTATAGCTCTAGTGCATCCGTTGCATGGCAATCCCTACTCCTTGCATTGACATCAATTGATGGGCATCTCCCTAGCCCATTGATTAGCCGCGTCGATGTGAGACTTTCTCCTTTTTTGTCTTCTCCACATAACCCCCTATCATTATTCTATTCCACCCATAGTGTTATATCCATGGCTCACGCTCATGTATTGCATGAAAGTTGAAAAACGTTTGAGATTACTAAAGTATGAAACAATTGCATGGCTTGTCATCAGGGTTGTGCAAGATGAGAGCATTCTTGTGTGACAAAAATGGAGCATGACCAAACTATATGATTTTGTAGGGATGAACTTTTTTTGCCATGTTATTTTGAGAAGACATGATTGCTTAGTTAGTATGCTTGAAGTATTATTATTTTTATTTCAATATTAAACTTTTGTCTTGAATATTTCGGATCTGAATATTCATGCCACAATAAAGAAAATTACATTGAGAAATATGCTAGGTAGCATTCCACATCAAAATTTTAGTTTTTATCATTTACCTACTCGCGGACGAGCAGGAATTAAGCTTGGGGATGCTTGATACGTCTCCAACGTATCTATAATTTTTGATTGTTCCATGCTATTATATTATCTGTTTTGGATGTTAATGGGCTTATTTATACACGTTTATATTATTTTTGGGACTAACCTACTAACCCAAGGCCCAGTGCAAATTGTTGTTTTTTTTGCCTATTTCAGTGTTTCGCAGAAAAGGAATATCAAATGGAATCCAAATGGAATGAAACCTTCGGGAGAGTTATTTCTGGAACAAAAGTGATCCAGGGTACTTGAAGTGGACGTCAAGAAATCAACAAGGAGGCCACGAGGCAGGGGGCGCGCCTACCCCTTGTGCGCGTCCTCCACCCTCGTGGGCCCCTCGTGGCTCCATCACCTACTTCTTCCTCCTATATATATCCATATACCACGAAAACATCCAGGAGCACCATGAAACCCTATTTCCACTGCCGCAACCTTCTGTACCCAAGAGATCCCATCTTGGGGACTTTTCCGGAGCTCCGCCGGAGAGGGAATCGATCACAGAGGGCTTCTACATCAACACCATAGCCTCTCTGATGATGTGTGAGTAGTTTACCTCAGACCTTCGGGTCCATAGTTATTAGCTAGATGGCTTCTTCTCTCTCTTTGGATCTCAATACAATGTTCTCCTTGATCTTCTTGGATATCTATTTGATGTAACTCTTTTTGTGGTGTGTTTGTCGAGATCCGATGAATTGTGGGTTTATGATCAAGTTTATCTATGAACAATATTTGATTCTTCTCTGAAATCTTTTATGTATGATTGGTTATCTTTGCAAGTCTCTTCGAATTATCAGTTTGGTTTGGCCTACTAGATTGATCTTTCTTGCAGTGGGGGAAGTGCTTAGCTTTGGGTTCAATCTTGTGGTGTCCTTTCCCAGTGACAGTAGTGGCAGCAAGGCACGTATTGTATTGTTGCCATCGAGGATAAAAAGATGGGTTTTATATCATATTGCTTGAGTTTATCCCTCTACATCATGTCATCTTGCCTAATGTGTTACGCTGTTCTTATGAACTTAATACTCTAGATGCATGCTGGATAGCGGTCGATGTGTGGAGTAATAGTAGTAGATGCAGAATCGTTTCGGTCTACTTGTCGCGGACGTGATGCCTATATACATGATCATGCCTAGATATTCTCATAATTATGAACTTTTCTATCAATTGCTTGACAGTAATTTCTTCACCCACAGTAATACTTATGCTATCTTGAGAGAAGCCACTAGTGAAACCTATGGCCCCCGGGTCTATTCTCCATTATATTAATCTCCCGTCAACAAGCTATTTCTAGCACCGTTTATTTTGCAATCTTTATATTCCAATTTATATCATAAAAATACCAAAAATATTTATCTTATTATTATTATTATCTCTATCAGATCTCACTCTCGTAAGTGACCGTGAAGGGATTGACAACCCCTTTGTCGCGTTGGTTGCGAGGTTCTTATTTGTTTGTGTAGGTACGAGGGACTTGTGTGTAGTCTCCTACTGGATTGATACCTTGGTTCTCAAAAACTGAGGGAAATACTTACGCTACTTTGCTGCATCACCCTTTCCTCTTCAAGGGAAAACCAACGCAGTGCTCAAGAGGTAGCAATCCCTCGGCAAGCTCTTCTAGCCATTAGGCGCCACGGCACGCTCTGTCATGTCCGTTGGCACGCTCTACTCGCGTCCGTCAGCGCGCTCGCCTTGTGGACAGCTTTTCCTTGCGCGTTCAACTGCTATATGCATATATATTCTAGCAAGATGCCTGTGCGTTGCACAAAACATCAAGATACATTTGTATGAGTAGTTTATCTTCTGAGAGAAAATGATGAACGGGAGAAGTCCTTATCTGCAAGTGTCGAGAGAGGTGCGGGTATCTGTTTGCAAAATTGTCATAGTTTGCTTTCTAACCATCAGATATAGATCGGACGGTCTATATTACACAATGGCAGGCACACCATCATCACCAACTCGGTCTTTTATAAGAGTAGAGATAGAGATGGTTGATCGCCATTGAGGTGACCGTGGAGCGCTCTGCTCGCGTCCCTCCGCGTGCGCTCAGCCTTAGGTTGGGCGTACACACGATCACGTCGGGGGCCCCATATGCATGCGGTTGCGCCGCGCGCGTTGCCACCAGATGCAGTTACGTGCGGCACGATGGAGTTACGCGCTGCAAATTAGAACTGCCATCAGGGCCTGCCGATATTCCTGGCCGTCTGGCTTCCCCTTTAATTCCCGCGACCATTATAACCTTAGTCTCTTCAACCTTTCGATCGCGCTCCACAACACAACAAGCACACCCACGACGACACATAAAGAGGGGATGTCCGGCGGCGCTCCAATGGAGTTCGGCGAGCATAGAGTGGAGACCCACGCGAGGGAGACGGATCTCTCGGCGGTGTACACCATCGACCCGGCCGTGGTGGACGATTACATCAACAGCGTTGAGCAGTTGCTTGCTGGAGACAAGTACAAGGTGGTCGGCATCGACCTCCAGTACACCACCGGTCGTCCCGGCATAGATCAGAAGGTTGCCGTCGCCCAGTTGTGCATGCGCCATCATGTCCTCATCTACCACTACTACATGGCCACAGAGCCTTGCGACCATTTCAATAGGTTTATCAACAGCACTGACAACAAGTTTGCCACGGTGGAAACCACCGACGATGTAAAAGCGCTCAGTGTTACGGGCTTGGCCTGCAAGAACCTTGTCGAAATCCGTGACCACTACAGGGTCTGGGGAAGCATGAAGTACTCCCTGGTCGAACTCGCCTCGGCCATCATCGACCCCTACTACGAAAAGATGAAGCAGGATGCCCGGAGAACAAGTCACGTATCCTGGAACGGGGCCTGGATGCAGCAACTGGATGAACCTTACCTCAGGTTCGCAGCCAAGAGCGTGTACACATGCTATGAGATGCACAGGCGGATCGTTGACATGAGGAAGTGCCTCGTTACCAAAATCGACGAGCCCGGATCAAGCCACAAGCAGAGCAAGCGTCACAAGAAGTAGATGATGATCAGATGATAGTTTGTGCTAGTTAATCATGCATGTAATATATAGTTTACTTTATTGTTGGTGTGGGGAAATGTCATGTGTGTAGTAGCCACCTATGTAATTATGCATGTAATAGTTTACTTTGGTGTGTGCAAATGCCATGGTTGTAGTAGCCACCTATGTAAGTGGATGTTTAATTTGGTTATGCAAGCATGTCCTTATAAGTGTGTGTGTGTGTGTGTGTGTATGTTGTCGTTTATGCAATCCCATCGCACACACCTTGATCTGGCTGACCGTTTCTTTTGTGTTGCCTAATCACAAACAGTTCGTCCGAGTGAACCGTATGTTGTATATCGCACACACCTTCATTTGGCTGCCCGTTTCTTTTGTTTTGCCTAATCACAAACAGTTCATCCGATTGAACCGTATGTTGTGTATCGCACACGCCTTCATCTGACTGCCCGTTTCTTTTGTTCCTCCTCATCGCAAATAGTTAATTGAACTGAACTGTATGCCCTACATCGCACACGCAACTAAAATCAGAACCTTGTTTGATGCATCCTCCATCGCAAATGTTTTGCACCTTTTTTTGATGGTTTCCATACACCATCGTTTGCGATTATTGCATCGCACATAGTTTCACGAAGGGTCTCTGATCATAGTGTCGCATTAGCAGCATCCTGTAGTAGTGGGAGGTGAAGATTTATATATGGGAAGTCCAGTTCCAGTCATCGGAATGGTTTCGGGGGTTATCGATATTGTACCGGGACCACCGAAAGGTGTCCGGGGGTCCACCGGGTGGGGCCACCTGCCCCGGAGGACTTAGTGGGTTGAATATGGGAGGGAACCAGCCCCCTAGTGGGCTGATGTGCCCCCTAAGGGCCCAAGGTACATAGGGTTGGAAACCCTAGGGGAGGGGGCGCCTCCCACCTGCTTGGGGGGCAAGTCTCCCCATCCTGGCCTCCGCCCCCCTCTAGATGCATCTAAGGGAACCGGCCCCCTCTCCCCTTCACCCTATAAATAGATGGGGGTGGGAGGGCAGCCGTAGCCCTTCCCCTGGCGCAGCCCTCCACCCTCCAACACCTCCCCCTCCTCTGTAGTGCTTGGCGAAGCCCTGCAGGAGAACCACAAGCTCCACCACCACGCCGTCGTGCTGCCGGAGTTCTCCCTCAACTTATGCTCCCCCCTTGCTAGATCAAGAAGGAGGAGACATCCCCGAGCTGTACGTGTGTTGAACGAGGAGGCTCCATCCATTCGGCGCTTGGATCTGATCTTCCACGATTTGAATCGCCGCGAGTATGACTCCATCAACCGCGTTCTTGTAACGCTTCCGCTTAGCGATCTTCAAGGGTATGAAGATGCACTCCCTCTCTCTCGTTGCTAGTATCTCCTAGATTGATCTTGGTGACACGTAGGAATTTTTTTTATTTATAACTACGTTCCCCAACATAATGGTAGGTACTTGATGGCATGGAGGTCGTCTCCTCGTGCCATGTGGATGTGCAATAGGAAGTCTTCGATCCATACTGTAGGGTATGTTGTCCCATCATAGGGCTCAATGTTCACATGTTTGAAACCTTCTGGGAATTCATGTTGCCTCACTTTATCTGTAAAGCAAAGGGGATGGGCGACACCCCAGACTCAGGCTATGTCGCGCTGGAGGTCATCTGCCATCCAGGCTCGTTGTCGTTCCCGAGCTCTATCGTTTTGGTCTAACTAGGATTTGTATCCATCCCGTCTAGCAGGAGGGTCCCTTTTGGGCTCGTAAATGGACCTTGTCCAGCTTAACTGAGCATGAAGGTCCTGGCGGAGGTCGTACTCATAGTCTGAACATAATGGTTCCTTGCCCTGACGGCGAGGTTGGGTGGGTTTTTCGGCTTGGTCAACTGTCTGATCCCGTCCTCAAGGGGGGCGGTCTGGTTGGTCTGCCTGAGTGTACCTTGGAGGTGCTAGCTCTATGGCCTTGTCATCGAATTATGGTAGTAGCTTCCGCTCCGGGTAGCTTTTCGTCTGTTGCTTGTGGTCGTAGTCCTCTTCGGCGTCTAATAACCCACAAGTATAGGGGATCGCAACGTTTTCGAGGGTAGAGTATTCAACCCAAATTTATTGATTCGACACAAGGGGAGCCAAAGAATATTCTCAAGTATTAGCAGCTGAGTTGTCAATTCAACCACACCTGGAAACTTAATATCTGCAGCAAGGTAGTAGCAAAAGTAATATGATAGTAGTGGTAACGGTAGCAAAAGTAATATTTTTGGGTTTTATAGTGATTGTAACAATAGCAACGGAAAAGTAAATAAGCGAAGAACAATATATGAAAAGCTCGTAGGCATTGGATCGGTGATGGAGAATTATGTCGGATGCGATCATCATGCAACAGTTATAACATAGGGTGACACAGAACTAGCTCCAGTTCATCAATGTAATGTAGGCATGTATTCCGAATATAGTCATACGTGCTTATGGAAAAGAACTTGCATGACATCTTTTGTCCTACCCTCCTGGCAGCGGGGTCCTATTGGAAACTAAGGGATATTAAGGCCTCCTTTTAATAGAGTACCGGACCAAAGCATTAACACTTAGTGAATACATGAACTCCTCAAACTACGGTCATCACCGGTAAGTAGTCCCGATTATTGTCACTTCGGGGTTACCGGATCATAACACATAATATGTGACTATTGACTTGCAAAATACGATCAACAACTCACATATATTCATGAAAACATAATAGGTTCAGATCTGAAATCATGGCACTCGGGCCCTAGTGACAAGCATTAAGCATAGCAAAGTCACAGCAACATCAATCTTAGAACATAATGGATACTAGGGATCAAACCCTAACAAAACTAACTCGATTACATGGTAAATCTCATCCAACCCATCACCGTCCAGCAAGCCTACGATGGGATTACTCACGCATGGCGGAGAGCATCATGAAATTGGTGATGGAGGAAGGTTGATGATGACGATGGCGACAGATTCCCCTCTTTGGAGCCCCGAACGGACTCCACATTAGCCCTCCCAAGAGAGATTAGGGCTTGGCGGCGGCTCCGTATCGTAAAACGCGATGAATCCTTCTCTCCGATTTTTTTCTCCCCGAAATGAATATATAGAGTTGGAGTTGGTGTCGGTGGAGCCTCAAAGGGGCCACGAGGCAGGGGGCGCGCCCCTAGGGGGGAGATGCGCCATGCACCCTCGTGGACAGGGTGTGGGCCCCCTTACGCTGATTCTTTCGCCAGTATTTTTTATAAATTCCAAAACGTGTCTCTGTGAATTTTCAGGTCATTCCGAGAACTTTTATTTCTACACAAAAATAACACCATGGCAATTCTGCTAAAAATGGTGTCACTCCAGGTTAGTTCCATTCAAATCATGCAAGTTAGAGTTCAAAACAAGGTCAAAAGTGTTTGGAAAAGTAGATACGTTGGAGACGTATCAACTCCCCCAAGCTTAAACCTTTGCATGTCCTCAAGCAATTCAGTTGACAAACTAAAAGTGATAAAGAAAAACTTTTACAAACTCTGTTTGATCTTGTTGTTGCAAATATGTAAATCCAGCATTCAAGTTTTCAGCAAAGATTATGAACTAACCATATTCACAATAACATTTAGGTCTCATGTTTATTCATATCATTGACATAATCAACTAGCGAGCAATAATAATAAATCTCAGATGACAACACTTTCTCAAAACAATCATAATATGATATAACAAGATGGTATCTCACTAGCCCTTTCTGAGACTGCAAAACATAAATGCAGAGCACCCCTGAAGACAAAGGACTGACTAGAAATTGTAATTCATGGTAAAAGAGATCCAGTCACAGTTATACTAAATGTAAATTAATAGCAATGCATGCAAATGACAGCGGTGCTCTCCAACTGGTGCTTTTTAATAATAGGATGATGACTCAACATAAAAGTCAATAGATAGGTCCTTCGTAGAGGGAAGCAAGGATTTGTAGAGGTGCCAAAGCTCGAGTTTTGAAACAAAGATGAATAATATTTTAAGTGGTATACTTTCATTGTCAACATAACAACCAAGAGATCTCGATATCTTCCATGCTACACACATTATAGGCAGTTCCCAAATAGAGTGGTAAATTTTTATACTCCCCCACCACCAACAAACATCAATCCATGGCTTGTCCGAAACAACGGGTGCCTCCAACTAACAACAATCCTGGGGGAGTTTTGTTTGCAATTATTTTGATTTGAGCATGGGACTGGGCATCCCGGTTACCAGCCATTTTCTCGTGAATGATGAGCGGAGTCCACTCATCTTGAGAATAACCCACCTAGCATGGAAGATATAGACAACCCTAGTTGATACATGAGCTATTCGAGCATACAAAACAGAATTTAAATTGAAGGTTTAGAGTTTGGCACATATAAATTTACTTGGAATGGCAGGTAGATACCTCTTATATGAAGGTATGGTGGACTCATATGGAATAACTTTGGGGTTTATGGAAGTGGATGCACAAGCAGTATTCCCGCTTAGTACAAGTGAAGGCTAGAAAGAGATTGGGAAGCGACCAACTAGAGAGCGACAACAGTCATGAACATGCATTAAAAGTCAATCAACATTGAGTGCAAACATGAGTAGGATATAATTCACCATGAACATAAATATCGTGGAGGCTATGTTGATATTGTTTCAACTACATGCATGAACATGTGCCAAGTCAAGCCACTCGAATGGTTCAAAGGAGGATACCACCCTATCATGCCACATCACAACTATTTTAATAACATGTTGGCACGCAAGGTAAACCATTATAAACTCCTAGCTAATTAAGCATGTCATGGGCAACTATAATCTCTAATTGTCATTGTAAACATGTTTCATTAATAATAGGCTAAATCAGGAACAATGAACTAATCATATTTACAAAAGCAAGATAGGTCGAGTTCATACCAGCTTCTCTCATCTCAATCAGTCCATCATATATCGTCATTATTGCCTTTCACTTGCACGACCAAATGGTGTGGATAATAATAATAGTGCACGTGCATTGGACTAAGCTCGAATCTGCAAGCATTTAATACAAGGGAGAAGACAAGGTAACATGGGCTCTTGGTTAAATCAACAATAATGCATATGAGAGCCACTCAACATTTTCATCATGGTCTTCTCCTCTCAACCCCCAAAGAAAAGAAATAAAACTATTTACACGGGAAATCTCCCAACAAGCAAAAGAAGAACGAGAAATCTTTTTGGGATTTCTTTTAACTACTACTACTACAAGCATGGAAAGTAAACTAGCTAAAAGTTACAACTAATTTTTTTGGTTTTTCTTAAGGTTTTTCAAACACACAAGAAGAAGGCTTAGAAAACAAAATAAACTAGCATGGATAGTACAATGAAAAAGTATGAGCACCGACAACTAGAATGAGTGTGTGAACATGAATGTAATGTCGATGAGAAATACGTACTCCCCCAAGCTTAGGCTTTTGGCCTAAGTTGGTCTATGCCCACGGATCGAAGCTACTCCCTCCGGTGTACCGAGGAAGGTCCTCAGGGTGCCACTGGTTGGCGATCTCCTCTGGATCCCACTAATAAACAGACTGACGATAAGGGTCAAGTGGTGGCTCAGGCTCAGGCTCTGGAACTTGTGTCAGCCTCTAGTACGCATAAATGGCCTCTGGTAAGATGAGGTACGTGCCTGAAAGTATGTTAAACAAAGAGGGTGCATGCAAGGTAATAATCTCACAGTGACTTTCATCAAATATCAAATTATACTTAAGCCTCTTCTTCTTATCTTTAACAATAAAATCATGTGCTACCATACTCTTATAATCTAGAAAAATGGGGGACAACAACTTTTCCTCTTTCTCATAATGCCTAATAGGTATTCCAAAATGTTCAGCAAGGCATGAAGCAAAGATGCCTTCAAAAATGGGGCCCTTTGTACAGTTCAGATTTAATCATTTAGCAACAATAGCGCCTAAACTGAAAGCGGTATCATGAAACAATGCATGGTGCAAAATGACAATATCAGGAGCACTAAGATTTCCACTGTTCCCGTGACCAATTAAGCATCTACTAGCAAATATCGCAAAGTAACGTAGAATAGGAAAATGTATACTGGTAATTCTTGCATCAGAAACTTTCCTAGTTTCTCCTACAACAATTCTATCAATAAACCCATCCACATCACTACGGTATGGTTCCTCGATGCTGCCCTCAAAGGGTATCTTGCAGACTCAACAAAAGTCAAGAAGTGACATCTCCTTAACCTCATCATATAAGTGAAACTCCACTAAAGGTGGTGATTTCTTAGCATGGAAATATAAAATGTGCACAAAAATATTAGTGAGCAGGAGATACTGTTTGCGCTGGTCATGGAGGAAGTTGGTGAGGCCTGCATTCTCAGCCAATTAATAGAAATCATCGTAAATTCCAGCGGTTCTCAAGAACTCATCACAAGGCCATTCACATGGTCAAACCTCCGCAGTGCGAGGAGGATTGTATTTGGGCCTTTTATTCTCCTCATTCTGGTTATCCTTCGAGCTTCGGCTCGAGGAGCCCTTAACAATCTCTTCATCATTTTCTTTCTCTGAAAAATTTCTGAAATTTTTAGTGACTCAAAATAAAATTGAACCCAACTCAACAAGATTGATAGCAACTACTCCTACAAGTGCCTAGAGGCCATATCATGCATTAGAACTACTTGGGACCATATAAATTTGACATGCAAGCTCAAGAACAGGGTCACCTTAGCAGCAAAAATTTGCAATAAATAAAGCACTAGAACAAAAACTAATTGGACCATTGGAGGAGTCAAATACCGAAGAACAATCCCCCAACGCAGTTTTGTGAATGGAGCTTTGAGCAAGGAGATCAAAAATGGCAACAAGATGAGCTACAACACGGGTTTGAGCTACGAATGATTTTTTCTGGAGGAAGACGATGTGTGTGGGTGCTAGAATAAGTGGAGGGAGTCCACGTGGGGTCCATGAGGCAGGGGGGTGGGCGCGCCCTGGACCCTCGTGGCTAGATGGTGGGGCCCCCTAGTGTGTTCTTAGTGCTAGTAATTCTAAAATATTCTACAAAAAATCATATATCATTTTCAGGACATTTGGAGAACTTTTATTTCCGGGGATATTTTTTATTGCAAGGATAACTCAGAAAATAGATAGAAATTATTATTTTTGCTTTATTTAATCTAAATTATAGAAAGTAAAAGGAGGGTACAGAGAGTTGTGCTTCCTAACTTCATCCATCTCATGCTCATCAAAAGGAATCCACCAACAAGGTTGATCAAGTCTTGTTAACAAACTCTTTCCCAATAACATGAAACCGGAGAATTTTCGAATAACACTAGGTTACCTCAACGGGGATATGCATGTCCCCAAAAATAATAATATCATATTTCTTCTTGACAGTAGGAAGAGGGAATTCAAAACCTCCAATAGTAATCATTGAAATTTTTCCAATAGAATTGATACTTTGGACTTGAGGTTGTTTCCTCGGAAAGTGTACCGTATGCTCATTACCATTAACATGAAAAGTGACATTGCCTTTGTTGCAATCAATAACAGCCCCTGCAGTATTCATAAAAGGTCTACAAAGGATAATCGACATACTATCATCCTTGGGAATATCAAGAATAACAAAGTCTGTTAAAATAGTAACGTTTGCAACCACAACATGCACATCCTCACAAATACCGATAGGTATAGTAGTTGATTTACCAGCCATTTGCAAAGATATTTCAATAGATGTCAATTTATTCAAATCAAGTCTATGATATAAAGAGAGAGGCATAACACAAACACCGGCTCCAAGATCACATAAAGCAGTTTTAACATAGTTTCTTTTAATGGAGCATGGTATAGTTGGTACTCCAGGATATCCTAGTTTCTTTGGTATTCCACCTTTAAAAGTATAATTGGCAAGCATGGTGGAAATTTCAGCTTCTGGTATCTTTTTTTATTTGTAACAATATATTTCATATACTTACCATAAGGATTCATTTTAAGCATATCAGTCAAACACATACGTAAAAAAATAGGTCTAATCATTTCAGCAAAGTGCTCAATATCCTCATCATCCTTTTTCTTGGATGGTTTAGGAGGAAAAGGCATGGGTTTCTGAACCCATGGTTCTCTTTCTTTACCGTGCTTCTTGCAACGAAGTCTCTCTTATCATAACGTTGATTCTTTGATTGTGGGTTATCAAGATCAACAGCAAGTTCAATCTCTACATCATTTTTATTGCTAGGTTGAGTATCAACATGAACATCATCATTAACATTATCACTAGGTTCATGTTCATTACCAGATTGTGTTTCAGCATCAGAAATAGAAATATCATTGGGATTCTCAGGTGTGTCAACAAGAGGTTCACCAGAAGCATGCAGAGTCCTATCATTTTTCTTTTTCTTCTTCTTAGAAGGACTAGGTGTATCAACATTAGTTCTCTGATAATCTTGCTCAACTCTCTTAGGGTGGCCCTCAGGATACAAAGGTTCCTGAGTCATTTTCCCCCTCTAGTCACAACTCTAACAACATTACCATTTTTCTTATCATTTAATTAATGGAGCAAATCATCGTGTGCTTTAAGCACTTGTCCTACTTCAGTGGTAACCATAGAAGCATGTTTACTAATAAGTTTAAGGTCACCTTTAACTCCGGACATATAATCACTCAAGTGTTCAATCATATAAGCATTATGTTTCAATTGTCTACCAACATAAGCATTGAAGTTTTCTTGTTTAACAATAAAATTATCAAACTCATCCAAGCATTGGCTAGCAGACTTATTACGAGGAATATCACCTTCATCAAACTATAGAGAGAATTTACCTTTACTACCTGTGTCGGGTTATTAAGACCATGTATTTCTTCAATAGGTGGTAAATTCTTAACATCTTCAGCTTTAATACCCTTTTGTTTCATAGATTTCTTTGCCTCTTGCATATCTTCAGGACTAAGAAACAGAATACCCCTTTTCTCCGGAGTTGGCTTAGGAGTTGGTTCACGAAGTGTCCAATCATTATCATTATTCAATATATTATTCAATACCAATTCAGCTTGCTCAATAGTTCTTTCCCTGAAAACACAACCAGCACAACTATCCAGGTGGTCTCTGGAAGCATCAATTAGTCCATTATAAAAGATATCAAGTATTTCATTTTCCTTGAGAGGATGATCAGGCAAAGCATTAAGTAATTGGAGAAGCCACCCCCAAGCTTGTGGGAGACTCTCTTCTTTAATTTGCACAAAATTATATATTTCCCTTAAGGCAGCTTGTTTCTTATGAGCGGGGAAATATTTAGTAGAGAAGTAATAAATCATATCCTGGGGACTACGCGCACAACCAGGAGCAAGAGAATTAAACCATGTTTTAGCATCACCCTTTAGTGAGAACGGAAATAACTTAAGGATATAGTAGTAACGAATTTTTTCATCATGAGTAAATAGGGTGGCTATATAATTCAATTTAGTAAGATGTGCCATAATAGTTTCTGATTCATAGCCATAAAAAGGATCGAATTCAACCAAAGTGACTAACTCAGGATCGACAAAGAAATCATAATCCTTATCAGAAATACAGATAGGTGAAGTAGCAAAAGCAGGGTCATATTTCGTTCTAGCATTCAAAGATTTTTCTTTCAGCTTTGCTAACATTTTTTAAGATCATATCTATCTTTGCAAGCTAAACGATCTCTAGCAGTTTCTTCATCCATAACATAAGCCTCAGGCACATCAGGCAATTCATATCTAGGGGGAGAATCTTCATCATCACTTTCATCAATATTATCAGTTTGCATAATTTCATTCTCTCTAACCCTAGCAAGTTTCTCATCCAGAAATTCACCTAATGGCACAGTATTATCAAGCATAGAAGTAGTTTCATCATAAGCATCATGCATAGCAGAAGTGGCATCATCAATAACATGCGACATATCAGAATCAATAGCAGGAGTAGGTGTCGCAAGTTTACTCAAAATAGAAGGTGAATCAAGTGCAGAGCTAGATGGCAGTTCCTTACCTCCCCACGTAGTTGAGGGGAAAATCTTGGTTCTTTCATCTTTCAAGTTCCTCCTAGTGATCAACAGATATAAGTCCTAAGTGACTCAAAGAATAGAGCTATGCTCCTCGGCAACGGCGCCAGAAAATAGTCTTGATAACCCACAAGTATAGGGGATCACAACAGTTTTAGAGGGTAGAGTATTCAACCCAAATTTATTGATTCGACACAAGGGGAGCCAAAGAATATTCTCAAGTATTAACAGTTGTGTCGGCGTCCTGGGAACGGGGGTCCCCAGACTTGCCTGCCTATAGCCCATGGCGTGGCTCCACCAGCGGCCCTGTACGGACCATCTTCACCAGCAAACACTCAAGACCCTCGCGAGGGGCCAAGCCTCGCGAGGTGGATGACACAAGACCTCCTCGGGGGCGGCCTCACCAGGATGGCTCGTGAGGGGCGGAGAGATCAAGGCAAGGGGCACCTCGTGAGGTTCCTGTGACGCAAGCCATGACGACCAAGGCCAGGCGGGCACCAGGAGGGCGCCAGCGCGCGCAGTGTCCTCATTTCCTCTTTGGTGCTAAAGAGGCAAGCGTAGGCGCGGAGTCCCGAGGCATCAAGGAAAGGTTTCTATATTAGTGCAACAAGACCAAGACCAGCAGGACGGCAGGACGGAGGTCACCGTGGAGCCCAGGACGGCGTCATCACCAGAGCCTTCGGTAGGCGAAGACCATCTTTTGTCAGGATAGCTTGTACTAGTTGTCCCCCTTAAAATTGGTTGTTGTGGGATTCCTTCCCACCTAATATTTGGGGAGAGGGTCCGGGCCACTATAAGTAGGACTAGCCACCACCTTAGAAAGGAGAGGGACGATCCTCTACTGCATCAACTTACCAAGCACAACACCTCTCCTCAGGAGGCTGTTCTTCCTTTGTAACTATTCATCCTCAGCCCCAGAGGCAACCCAGCACACCACACTAGAGTAGGGTATTACACCACATCGGTGGCCCGAACCAGTATAAATCTTGTGTCCCTTTGTTCTGCGAGTTCGACGTGCTAAGCCTTGAGATTGCGGTGAGGGCGTGAGCTAGAGGGGGAGAGATCTTCGTGCGCACCCCAGTGTTCGAACCTCAAGGGTTTTGCCGGAACCCGAAATCTGACATTTGGCGCACCAGGTAGGGGGTGCGCCGAAGCTCCGCCTCTCCGCTTGCTTCGTCCAGCTTCATGGCGAACGCCACCCCTCTGGTTCGGTCGGCATGTGCTTGCGGATGCGCCGTGGGCGTCCGTGTCTTCACCCACACCTTGCGGCAGGTGCGGTGGCCGCACAAGTTCAAGCCAGAGATGCCACCCCGCTATGTTGGCTCGGCAGATCCGGCGGCCTTCCTGCAGGCATGTGAGATGGCTGTCCTCGAAGCCGGAGGCGACGACCAAGTCATGGCTAACTGGCTCCCCCTGGCCCTGGTCGGCGCGCCACGCGCCTGACTGCTCAGCCTGCCAAGATCTTCGGTGACCTCCTAGGAGGAGCTGCGCGGTCTCTTCATCGCGCGCTTCGCGGCACCGGCGCCCCTCACTGTCGCGTCCCTCCTCGGAGGCTCACAAGCACCACCCTTGGACCGTCACACCAAGACGTTCTTTTTCCAGATTGGCGCCTCCTCCACGCGCCAAGGAGCTCCCC
>NW_024112162.1:0-13596 GCF_003073215.2 Triticum urartu | reverse complement strand
TCTAATGTCAAGTATCATTTCCTTAGACCATGAGATTGTGCAACTCCCGGATACCGTAGGAGTGCTTTGGGTGTGCCAAACGTCACAACGTAACTGGGTGGCTATAAAGGTACACTACAGGTATCTCCGAAAGTGTCTGTTGGGTTGGCACGAATCGAGACTGGGATTTGTCACTCCGTGTAAACGGAGAGGTATCTCTGGGCCCACTCGGTAGGACATCATCATAATGTGCACAATGTGATCAAGGAGTTAGTTGCGAGATGATGTATTACAGAACGAGTAAAGAGACTTGCCGGTAACGAGATTGAACAAGGTATCGGGATACCGACGATCGAATCTCGGGCAAGTATCGTACCGCTAGACAAAGGGAATTGCATACGGGATTGATTAAGTCCTTGACATCGTGGTTCATCGGATGAGATCATCGTGGAACATGTGGGAGCCAACATGGGTATCCAGATCCTGCTGTTGGTTATTGACCGGAGAGTCATCTCGGTCATGTCGGCATGTCTCCCGAACCCGTAGGGTCTACACACTTAAGGTTCGGTGACGCTAGGGTTGTAGGGATATGTATATGCAGTAACCCGAATGTTGTTCGGAGTCTCGGATGAGATCCCGGACGTCACGAGGAGTTCCGGAATGGTCCGGAGGTAAAGAATTATATATAGGAAGTGCTATTTCGGCCATCGGGACAAGTTTCGGGGTCACTGGTATTGTACCGGGACCACCGGAAGGGTCCCGGGGGTCCACCGGGTGGGGCCACCTATCCCGGAGGGCCCCATGGGCTGAAGTGGGAAGGGATCCAGCCCAAATTGGGCTGGGGCGCCACTTCCCCCTAGGGCCCATGCGCCTAGGGTGGGGGAAACCCTAAAGGAAGAGTCCTAGAAGGGGAAGGCACCTCCTAGGTACCTTGGGGGGAGGGACTCCTCCCTTGGCCGCACCCCCCCCCCTAGGAGATTTGATCTCCTAGGGCCGGCGCCCTCCCCTAGGCTCCCTATATATAGTAGAGGAAGGAGGGCCTCTCAACACACGCCTTGGTGCCTCCCTCTCCCTCTCAACACCTCCTCCTCCTCCATAGAGCTTGGCGAAGCCCTGCCGGAGTACTGCAGCTCCACCACCACCACGCCGTCGTGCTGCTGTTGGAGCCATCTTCCTCAACCTCTCCTTCCCCCTTGCTGGATCAAGAAGGAGGAGACGTCGCTGCTCCGTATGTGTGTTGAACGCAGAGGTGCCGTCCGTTCGGCGCTAGGATCATCGGTGATTTGGATCACGACGAGTACGACTCCATCAACCCCGTTCTCTTGAACGCTTCCGCGCGCGATCTACAAGGGTATGTAGATCCACTCCTCCCTCGTTGCTAGATGACTCCATAGATAGATCTTGGTGACACGTAGGAAAATTTTGAATTTATGCTACGTTCCCCAACAGTGGCATCATGAGCTAGGTCTATGCGTAGTTTCTATGCACGAGTAGAACACAAAGTAGTTGTGGGCGTCGATTTTGTTCAATATGCTTACCGTTACTAGTCCAATCTTGATTCGGTGGCATTGTGGGATGAAGCGGCCCAGACCGACCTTACACGTACTCTTACGTGAGACTGGTTCCACCCACTGACATGCACTAGTTGCATAAGGTGGCTAGCGGGTGTCTGTCTCTCCCACTTTAGTCGGATCGGATTCGATGAAAAGGGTCCTTATGAAGGGTAAATAGCAATTGGCATATCACGTTGTGGTCTTTGCGTAGGTAAGAAACGTTCTTGCTAGAAACCCATAGCAGCCACGTAAAACATGCAAACAACAATTAGAGGACGTCTAACTTGTTTTTGCAGGGTATGCTATGTGATGTGATATGGCCAAAAGGATGTGATGAATGATATATGTGATGTATGAGATTGATCATGTTCTTGTAATAGGAATCACGACTTGCATGTCGATGAGTATGACACCCGGCAGGAGCCATAGGAGTTGTCTTAATTTATTTATGACCTGCGTGTCAACATAAACGTCATGTAATTACTTTACTTTATTGCTAACCGTTAGCTATAGTAGTAGAAGTAATAGTTGACGAGACAACTTCATGAAGACACGATGATAGAAGACATGATGATGGAGATCATGGTGTCATGCCGGTGACGATGATGATCATGGAGCCCCGAAGATGGAGATCAAGAGGAGCAAAGTGATGATGGCCATATCATGTCACTATTTGATTGCATGTGATGTTTATCATGTTTTTGCATCTTGTTTACTTAGAATGACTGTAGTAAATAAGATGATCCCTCATAATAATTTCAAGAAAGTGTTCCCCCTAACTGTGCACCGTTGCGACAGTTCGTTGTTTCGAAGCACCACGTGATGATCGGGTGTGATAGATTCTAACGTTCGAATATAACGGGTGTAAGCCAGATTTACACACGCGAAACATTTAGGTTGACTTGACGAGCCTAGCATGTACAGAAATGGCCTCGGAACACAAGAGACCGAAAGGTCGAGCATGAGTTGTATGGTAGATACGATCAACATGAAGATGTTCACCGATGTTGACTAGTCCGTCTCACGTGATGATCAGACACGGCCTAGTTGACTCGGATCATGTAATCACTTAGATGACTAGAGGGATGTCTATCTGAGTGGGAGTTCATAAGATGAACTTAATTATCCTGAACATAGTCAAAAGGTCTTCGCAAATTATGTCATAGCTCGCGCTTCAGTTCTACTGTTTAGATATGTTCCTAGAGAAAATTTAGTTGAAAGTTGATAGTAGCAATTATGCGGACTAGGTCCGTAAACTGAGGTTTGTCCTCATTGCTTCATAGAAGCCTTATGTCCTTAATGCACCGCTCAGTGTGCTGAACCTCGAACGTCGTCTGTTGATGTTGCGAACATCTGACATACACATTTTGATAACTACGTGATAGTTCAGTTAAACGGTTTAGAATTGAGGCACCGAAGACGGTTTTTGAAACGTCGCGAAACATATGAGATGTTTCGAGGGCTGAAATTGGGATTTCAGGCTCGTGCCCACGTCAAGAGGTATAAGACCTCCGATGATTTTCTTAGCCTGCAAACTAAGGGAGAAAAGCTCAATTGTTGAACTTGTGCTCAGATTGTCTGAGTACAACAATCATTTGAATCAAGTGGGAGTTGATCTTCCAAATGAGATAGTGATGTTTCTCCGAAGTCATTACCACCAAGCTGCTAGAGCTTCGTGATGAACTATAATGTATCGGGGACATATATGATGATCCTTGAGATATTCGCGATCATTGACACCACAAAAGTAGAAATCAAAAAGGAGCATCAATTGTTGATGGTTTGTGAAACCACTAGTTTCAAGGAGGGCAAGGGCAAAAGGGACACTTCATGAAACGGCAATTCAGCTGCTGCTCTAGTGAAGAAACCCAAGGTTGAACCCAAACCCGAGACTGAGTGCTTCTGTAATAAGGGGAACAGCCACTGGAGCAGAATTACCCTAGATACTTGGTAGATGAGAAGGCTGGCAAGGTCGATAGAAGTATATTGGATATACATTGTGTTGATGTGTACTTTACTAGTACTCCTAGTAGCACCAGGGTATTAGATACTGGTTCGGTTGCTAAGTGTTAGTAACTCGAAACAAAAGGCTACGGAATAAACGGAGACTAGCTAAAGGTGAGCTGACGATATGTGTTGGAAGTGTTTCCAGGGTTGATATGATCAAGCATCGCACGCTCCCTCTACCATCGAGATTGGTATTAAAACCTAAATAATTTTTATTTGGTGTTTGCGTTGAGCATAGACATGATTGGATTATGTCTATCGCAATACGGTTATTCATTTAAAGAGAATAATGGTTTCTCTGTTTATTTGAATAATACCTTCAAATGGTCTTACACCTGAAATGAATGGTTTATTGAATCTCGATCGTAGTGATACACATGTTCATGCCAAAAGATAGTAATGATAGTACCACCTACTTGTGGTACTGCCACTTAAGTCATATCGGTATAAAACGCATGAAGAAGCTCCATGATTGATGGATCTTTGGGCTCACTCGTTTTTGAAAGGTTTGAGACATGCGAACCATGTCTATTGGTGTATATGCATGAAGAAACTCCATGCAAATGGACCGTTTGGACTCACTTGATTTTGAATCACTTGAGACATGCAAATCATACCACATGGGCAAGATGACTGAAAGCCTCGTTTTACAGTAAAATGGAACTAGAAAGCAACTTGTTGGAAGTAATACATTTTGATGTGTGCATTCCAATGAGTGCTGAGGCGTGCAGTGGACATCGTTATGTTCTTACTTCACAGATGGTTTGAGTAGATGTTGAGTACATTTACTTGATGAATCACGAGTCTGAATTATTGAAAGGTTCAAGTAATTTCAGGGTGAAGTTGAAAGATCATCGTGACAAGAGGATAAAAGATCTATGATATGATCATAGAGATGAATATCTGAATTACGAGTTTGGCACAGAATTAAGACATTGTGGAAATTGTTTCACAACTAATACAGCCTGGAACACCGTAGTGTGATGTCCGAACATCATAACTGCACCCTATTGGATATGATGCATACCATGATGTCTCTTATCGAATTACCACGATAGTTTATGGGTTAGGCATTAAAGACAACCACATTCACTTTAAATAGGGCACCACGTAATTCCGATGAGATGACACCGTATGAACTATGGTTTAGGGAAACCTAAGCTGTCATTTCTTAAAAGTTTGGGGCTGCGACGCTTATGTGAAAAAGTTTCAGGCTGATAAGCTCGAACCCAAAGCGGATAAATGCATCTTCATAGGACACCCAAAACAGTTGGGTATACCTCCTGTCTCAGATTCGAAAGCAATAAGGGATTGTTTCTAGATTCGGGTTCTTTCTCGAGGAAAAGTTTCTCTCGAAAGAATTGAGTGGGAGGATGGTGGAGACTTGATGAGGTTATTGAACCGTCTCTTCAACTAGTGTGTGGCAGGGCACATGAAGTTTTTCCTGTGGCACCTACACCAATTGAAGTGGAAGCTTATGATAGTGATCATGAAACTTCTGATCAAGTCACTACCAAACCTCGTGGGATGACAAGGATGCGTACTACTTCAGAGTGCTACGTAATCCTATCTTGGAAGTCATGTTGCTAGACAACAATGAACCTACGAGCTATGGAGAAGCGATGGTGGGCCTGGATTCCAAAATGGCTCGAGGCCATATAATCCGAGAAAGGATCCATGTATGAAAACAAAGTGTAGACTTTGGCAGAACAACTCGATGGTCGTAAGGCTGTTGAGTGCAGATGGATTTTAAAAGGAAGACGGACAATGATGGTAAATGTCACCATTAAGAAAGCTCGACTTGTCGTTAAGATGTTTTCTGACAAGTTCAAAGAGTTGACTACGATGAGACTTTCTCACTCGTAGCGATGCTAAGAGTCTGTTGGAATTATATTAGCGATTACTGCATTATTTATGAAATCTTGCAGATAGGATGTCAAAACATTGTTCCCTCGACGATTTTCTTGAGGAAAGGTTGTATGTGATACAACCGGAAGGTTTTGTCAATCCTGAAAGATGTTAATAAGTATGCAAAGCTCCAGCAATCCTTCTAGGGACTGGAGTAAGCATCTCGGAGTTGGAATGTATGCTTTGATGATGATCAAAGATTTTAGGTTTATACAAAGTTTATGAGAAACTTGTATTTCCAAAGAAGTGAGTGGGAGCACTATAGAATTTCTGATAAATATATGTTGTTGACATATTGTTGATCAGAAATGACGTAGAATTTCTGGAAAGCATATAGGGTTATTTGGAAAGTGTTTTTCAATGGAAAGCCTGGATTAAGCTACTTGAACATTGAGCATCAAGATCTATAAGGATAGATCAAAACGCTTAATGGTACTTTCAAATGAGCACATACCTTGACATGATCTTGAAGGTGTTCAAGATGGATCGGTCAAAGAAGGAGTTCTTGCCTGAGTTGTAAAGTATGAAGTTAAGACTTAAAGCTCGACCACGGCAGAAGAAAGAGGAAGGACGAAGGTCGTCCCCTATGCTTTTATCATAGGCTCTCTACAGTATGCTATGCTGTGTACCACACCTGAAGTGTGCCTTGCCATGAGTTAGTCAAGGGGTACAAGAGTGATCCAAGAATGGATCACAGGACATTGGTCAAAGTTATCCTTAGTAACTAGTGGACTAAGGAATTTTCTCGATTATGGAGGTGGTAAAAGAGTTCGTTGTAAAGGGTTACGCCGATGCAAACTTTGACACTAATCCAGATTATTCTGAGTAGTAAACTGGATTCGTATAGTAGAACAGTTATTTGGAATAGCTCCAAATATAGCGTAGTAGCTGCATCTACAAGATGACATTGAGATTTGCGAAGTACATACGGATCTGAAAGATTCAGACCCGTTGACTATAACATCTCTCACAAGCATAACATGTTCAAACCCAGAACTCATCGAGTGTTAATCACATGGTAATGTGAACTAGATTATTGACTCTAGTAAACTCTTTGGGTGTTAGTCACATGGGGATGTGACCTTGAGTGTTAATCACATATCGGTGTGAACTGGATTATTGACTCTAGTGCAAGTGGGAGACTGTTGGAAATATGCCCTAGAGGCAATAATAAATTGATTATTATTATATTTCCTTGTTCATGATAATCGTTTATTATCCATGCTAGAATTGTATTGATAGGAAACTCAGATACATGTGTGGATACATAGACAACACCATGTCCCTAGTAAGCCTCTAGTTGACTAGCTCGTTGATCAATAGATGGTTATGGTTTCCTGACCATGGACATTGGATGTCATTGATAACGGGATCACATCATTAGGAGAATGATGTGATGGACAAAGACCCAATCCTAAGCCTAGCACAAGATCATGTAGTTCGTATGCTAAAGCTTTTCTAATGTCAAGTATCATTTCCTTAGACCATGAGATTGTGCAACTCCCGGATACCGTAGGAGTGCTTTGGGTGTGCCAAACGTCACAACGTAACTGGGTGGCTATAAAGGTACACTACAGGTATCTCCGAAAGTGTCTGTTGGGTTGGCACGAATCGAGACTGGGATTTGTCACTCCGTGTTATGACGGAGAGGTATCTCTGGGCCCACTCGGTAGGACATCATCATAATGTGCACAATGTGATCAAGGAGTTGATCACGGGATGATGTGTTACGGAACGAGTAAAGAGACTTGCCGGTAACGAGATTGAACAAGGTATCGGGATACCGACGATCGAATCTCGGGCAAGTGTCGTACCGATAGACAAAGGGAATTGTATACGGGATTGATTAAGTCCTTGACATCGTGGTTCATCTGATGAGATCATCGTGGAACATGTGGGAGCCAACATGGGTATCCAGATCCCGCTGTTGGTTATTGACCGGAGAGTCATCTCGGTCATGTCTGCATGTCTCCCAAACCCGTAGGGTCTACACACTTAAGGTTCGGTGACGCTAGGGTTATAGAGATATTAGTATGCGGTAACCCGAATGTTGTTCGGAGTCTCGGATGAGATCCCGGACGTCACGAGGAGTTCCGGAATGGTCCGGAGGTAAAGAATTATATATAGGAAGTGCTATTTCGGCCATCGGGACAAGTTTCGGGGTCACTGGTATTGTACCGGGACCACCGGAAGGGTCCCGGGGGTCCACCGGGTGGGGCCACCTATCCCGGAGGGCCCCATGGGCTGAAGTGGGAAGGGATCCAGCCCAAATTGGGCTGGGGCGCCACTTCCCCCTAGGGCCCATGCGCCTAGGGTGGGGGAAACCCTAAAGGAAGAGTCCTAGAAGGGGAAGGCACCTCCTAGGTACCTTGGGAGGGAGGGACTCCTCCCTTGGCCGCACCCCCCCCCCTAGGAGATTTGATCTCCTAGGGCCGGCGCCCTCCCCTAGGCTCCCTATATATAGTAGAGGAAGGAGGGCCTCTCAACACACGCCTTGGTGCCTCCCTCTCCCTCTCCAACACCTCCTCCTCCTCCATAGAGCTTGGCGAAGCCCTGCCGGAGTACTGCAGCTCCACCACCACCACGCCGTCGTGCTGCTGTTGGAGCCATCTTCCTCAACCTCTCCTTCCCCCTTGCTGGATCAAGAAGGAGGAGACGTCGCTGCTCCGTATGTGTGTTGAACGCAGAGGTGCCGTCCGTTCGGCGCTAGGATCATCGGTGATTTGGATCACGACGAGTACGACTCCATCAACCCCGTTCTCTTGAACGCTTCCGCGCGCGATCTACAAGGGTATGTAGATCCACTCCTCCCTCGTTGCTAGATGTCTCCATAGATTGATCTTGGTGACACGTAGGAAAATTTTGAATTTATGCTACGTTCCCCAACAGTGGCATCATGAGCTAGGTCTATGCGTAGTTTCTATGCACGAGTAGAACACAAAGTAGTTGTGGGCGTCGATTTTGTTCAATATGCTTACCGTTACTAGTCCAATCTTGATTCGGTGGCATTGTGGGATGAAGCGGCCCAGACCGACCTTACACGTACTCTTACGTGAGACTGGTTCCACCCACTGACATGCACTAGTTGCATAAGGTGGCTAGCGGGTGTCTGTCTCTCCCACTTTAGTCGGATCGGATTCGATGAAAAGGGTCCTTATGAAGGGTAAATAGCAATTGGCATATCACGTTGTGGTCTTTGCGTAGGTAAGAAACGTTCTTGCTAGAAACCCATAGCAGCCACGTAAAACATGCAAACAACAATTAGAGGACGTCTAACTTGTTTTTGCAGGGTATGCTATGTGATGTGATATGGCCAAAAGGATGTGATGAATGATATATGTGATGTATGAGATTGATCATGTTCTTGTAATAGGAATCACGACTTGCATGTCGATGAGTATGACAACCGGCAGGAGCCATAGGAGTTGTCTTAATTTATTTATGACCTGCGTGTCAACATAAATGTCATGTAATTACTTTACTTTATTGCTAACCGTTAGCTATAGTAGTAGAAGTAATAGTTGACGAGACAACTTCATGAAGACACAATGATAGAGATCATGATGATGGAGATCATGGTGTCATGCCGGTGACGATGATGATCATGGAGCCCCGAAGATGGAGATCAAGAGGAGCAAAGTGATGATGGCCATATCATGTCACTATTTGATTGCATGTGATGTTTATCATGTTTTTGCATCTTGTTTACTTAGAATGACTGTAGTAAATAAGATGATCCCTCATAATAATTTCAAGAAAGTGTTCCCCCTAACTGTGCACCGTTGCGACAGTTCGTTGTTTCGAAGCACCACGTGATGATCGGGTGTTAGATTCTAACGTTCACATACAACGGGTGTAAGACAGATTTACACACGTGAAACACTTAGGTTGACTTGACGAGCCTAGCATGTACAGACATGGCCTCAGAACACAAGAGACCGAAAGGTCGAGCATGAGTCGTATGGTAGATACGATCAACATGAAGATGTTCACCGATGATGACTAGTCCGTCTCACGTGATGATCGGACACGGCCTAGTTGACTCGGATCATGTAATCACTTAGATGACTAGAGGGATGTCTATCTGAGTGGGAGTTCACAAGATGAACTTAATTATCCTGAACATAGTCAAAAGGTCTTCGCAAATTATGTCGTAGCTCACGCTTCAGTTCTACTGTTTAGATATGTTCCTAGAGAAAATTTAGTTGAAAGTTGATAGTAGTAATTATGCGGACTAGGTCCGTAAACTGAGGTTTTTCCTCATTGCTTCATAGAAGGCTTATGTCCTTAATGCACCGCTCAGTGTGCTGAACCTCGAACATTGTCTATGGATGTTGCGAACATCTGACATACACATTTTTATAACTACGTGATAGTTCAGTTAAACTGCTTAGAGTTGAGGCACCGAAGACGTTTTGAAACGTCTGAGATGTTTCGAGGGCTGAAATTGGGATTTCGGGCTCGTGCCCACATCAAGAGGTATAAGACCTCCGACGATTTTCTTAGCCTGCAAACTAAGGGAGAAAAGCTCAATTGTTGAACTTGTGCTCAGATTGTCTGAGTACAACAATCGCTTGAATCGAGTGGGAGTTGATCTTCCAGATGAAATAGTGATGGTTCTCCGAAGTCATTACCACCAAGCTGCTTGAGCTTCGTGATGAACTATAATATATCAGGGACATATATGATGATCCTTGAGATATTCGCGATGTTTGACACCACAAAAGTAGAGATCAAGAAGGAGCATCAATTGTTGATGGTTGGTGAAACCACTAGTTTCAAGAAGGGCAAGGGCAAAAAAAAGGGATGCTTCATGAAACGGCAAATCAGCTGTTGCTCTAGTGAAGAAACCCAAGGTTGAACCCAAACCCGAGACTAAGTGCTTCTGTAATAAAGGGAACAGCCACTGGAGCAGAATTACCCTAGATACTTGGTAGATAAGAAGGCTGGCAACGTCGATAGAAGTATATTGGATGCATTATGTTAATGTGTACTTTACTAGTACTCCTAGTAGCACCAGGGTATTAGATACTGGTTCGGTTGCTAAGTGTTAGTAACTCGAAATAAAAGCTACGGAATAAACGGAGACTAGCTAAAGGTGAGATGACGATATGTGTTGGAAGTATTTCCAAGGTTGATCAAATATCGTACGCTCCCTCTACCATCGATATTGGTGTTTGCGTTGAGCATAGACATGATTGGATTATGTCTATCGCAATACGGTTATTCATTTAAAGAGAATAATGGTTACTCTATTTATTTGAATAATACCTTCAATGGTCTTACACCTGAAATGAATGGTTTATTGAATCTCGGTCGTAGTGATACACATGTTCATGCCAAAAGATAGTAATGATAGTACCACCTACTTGTGGCACTGCCACGTAAGTCATATCGGTATAAAACGCATGAAGAAGCTCCATGTTGATGGATCTTTGGGATCACTTGTTTTGAAAGGTTTGAGACATGCGAACCATGTCTATTGGTGTATATGCATGAAGAAACTCCATGCAAATGGACCGTTTGGACTCACTTGATTTTGAATCACTTGAGACATGCAAATCATACCACATGGGCAAGATGACTGAAAGCCTCGTTTTCAGTAAAATGGAACTAGAAAGCAACTTGTTGGAAGTAATACATTTTGATGTGTGCAATCCAATGACTGCTGGGGCATGTAGTGGATATCGTTATGTTCTTACTTCACAGATGATTTGAGTAGATGTTGAGTATATTTACTTGATGAATCACGAGTCTGAATTATTGAAAGGTTCAAGTAATTTCAGGGTGAAGTTGAAAGATCGTCGTGACAAGAGGATAAAATATCTATGATATGATCATAGAGATGAATATCTGAATTACGAGTTTGGTAAAGAATTAAGACATTGTGGAAAATGTTTCACAACTAATACAGCCTGGAACACCATAGTATGATGGTGTGTCCGAACATCATAACTGCACCCTATTGGATATGATGCATACCATGATGTCTCTTATCGAATTACCACGATAGTTTATGGGTTAGGCATTAAAGACAACTACATTCACTTTAAATAGGGCACCACGTAATTCCGATGAGATGACACCTAAGCTGTCATTTCTTAGAAGTTTGGGGCTGCGACGCTTATGTGAAAAAGTTTCAGGCTGATAAGCTCGAACCCAAAGCGGATAAATGCATCTTCATAGGACACCCAAAACAGTTGGGTATACCTCCTGTCTCAGATCCGAAAGCAATAAGGGATTGTTTCTAGAATCGGGTCCTCTCTCGAGGAAAAGTTTCTCTCGAAAGAATTGAGTGGGAGGATGGTGGAGACTTGATGAGGTTATTGAACCGTCTCTTCAACTAGAGTGTGGCAGGGCACAGGAAGTTGTTCCTGTGGCACCTACACCAATTGAAGTGGAAGCTTATGATAGTGATCATGAAACTTCAGATCAAGTCACTGCCAAACCTTGTGGGATGACAAGGATGCGTACTACTTCAGAGTGGTACGTAATCCTGTCTTGGAAGTCATGTTGCTAGACAACAATGAACCTACGAGCTATGGAGAAGCGATGGTGGGCCCGGATTCCGATAAATGGCTCGAGGCCATAAAATCCGAGAGAGGATCCATGTATGAAAACAAAGTGTAGACTTTGGCAGAACAACTCGATGGTCGTAAGGCTGTTGAGTGCAGATGGATTTTAAAAGGAAGACGGACAATGATGGTAAATGTCACCATTAAAGAAAGCTCGACTTGTCGTTAAGATGTTTTCCGACAAGTTCAAGGAGTTGACTACGATGAGACTTTCTCACTCGTAGCGATGCTAAGAGTCTGTTGGAATTATATTAGCAATTACTGCATTATTTATGAAATCTTGCAGATAGGATGTCAAAACATTGTTTCCTCGACGATTTTCTTGAGGAAAGGTTGTATGTGATACAACCGGAAGGTTTTGTCAATCCTGAAAGATGCTAACAAGTATGCAAAGCTCCAACAATCCTTCTAAGGACTGGAGTAAGCATCTCGGAGTTGGAATGTATGCTTTGATGAGATGATCAAAGATTTTGGGTGTATACAAAGTTTATGAGAAACTTGTATTTCCAAAGAAGTGAGTGGGAGCACTATAGAATTTCTGATAAGTATATGTTGTTGACATATTGTGGATCAGAAATGACGTAGGATTTCTGGAAAGCATATAGGGTCATTTGAAAGGTGTTTTTCAATGGAAAACCTGGATTGAGCTACTTGAACATTAAGCATCAAGATCTATAAGGATAGATCAAAAACGCTTAATGGTACTTTCAAATGAGCACATACCTTGACATGATCTTGAAGGTGTTCAAGATGGATCAGTCAAAGAAGGAGTTCTTGCCTGAGTTGTAAGGTATGATGTTAAGCTCGACCACGGTAGAAGAAAGAGGAAGGACGAAGGTCGTCCCCAATGCTTTTGTCATAGGCTCTATACGGTATGCCATGCTGAGTACCGCACCTGATGTGTGCCTTGCCACATATCTGGCAAGAGGGTACAAAGGTAATCTAGGAGTAGATCACCAGATAGCGGTCTAAATTATCCTTAGAGGAATAAGGATATGTTTGTCGGTTATGGAGGTGATAAATAGTTCGACGTAAAGAGTTACGTCGATGCAAGCTTAACACCTATCCGGATAGCTCTGAGTAGAGATACCGGATACGTATAATGGAGCAACAATTTAGAATAGCTCCAAGTAGAACAGTTATTTGAAATGGCTCCAAATATAGCGTAGTAGCTGCATCTACAAGATGACATAGAGATTTGCGAAGTACATACGGATCTGAAAGATTCAGACCCATTGACTAGAACATCTCTCACAAGCATAACATGTTCAAACCCAGAACTCATCGAGTGTTAATCACATGGTAATGTGAACTAGATTATTGACTCTAGTAAACTCTTTGGGTGTTAGTCACATGGGGATGTGACCTTGAGTGTTAATCACATATCGATGTGAACTAGATTATTGACTCTAGTGCAAGTGGGAGACTGTTGGAAATATGCCCTAGAGGCAATAATAAATTAGTTATTATTATGTTTCCTTGTTCATGATAATCGTTTATTATCCATGCTAGAATTGTATTGATAGGAAACTCAGATACATGTGTGGATACATAGACAACACCATGTCCCTAGT